>NC_090324.1:161532055-161688054 GCF_040869045.1 Eurosta solidaginis
ATCAACTTATACAACCTCTGTGGCGTGAAGGGCCAAATTTTCTATTACCAGATTCGACGAATTGGCCAAAAAACCCAAAATTTGAACTAGCAGAGAGCAACGCACAGTTAGAAATTAAACAGGTTAAAACCACACTGAATCTAGGGTTAAAGGAAAATATAATATTAAATATTATTAACTCAATATCATCCTTTAACAAAATTGTGCGAATCGTGGCATATCTTTATAGATTCATAAGGCCGTTAACAAATACAAAAAATACAAATATAACTAACTGCAACTGAATATAATTGGGCATTTTTAAAAATTGTAGAAACAGTTCAAAAATTCGAATTTGCAGAAGTAACGGAGCAATTGAAGAAGGGCGAATATACAAAAGCAAACATCCAAAAGCTGAACCCTTTCATAGAGGAGCATAGCGAAGAAAATCGAAGTTTGTCTCTGATTCGCGCTGGAGGCCGCCTCAAACATTCAGAGTTTCCAAACGATGTAAAATTCCCATTGTTGTTGTCAAAATCATCAACCTTTGTGCACAAATATATTGAACATTTGCATAAAAAGAATTGTCATGCAGGTCCAAAGATTTTAATCGGTTTGATGCGACAAAAGTTGTGGGTCATAAATGCCATAGATGTGGCTAGGATCTGGTAGCGCATTCATCGCTGTTTTAAATACAGGCCTAAACTGATGAGCCAAATAATGGGTGACTTGCCACGAGATAGGTTGCGCTCCGTTAGACCGTTTCTTATTTGCGGAGTTGATTTTTGTGGGCCCTTTTATACCACACACAAGTTAAGAGGCCGACCACCTTATAAATCTTATGTTGCTATTTTTGTTTGTTTCAGTTCAAAAGCTGTACATATAGAACCCGTTTCTGATCTTTCAACTAATGCATTTTTATCTGTACTTAAAAGGTTCGTCGGACGTCGCGGAATACCGGAGAAGTTGTATTGCGACAAAGCAACGAATTTCGTCGGCGCCAACGCACGCCTCAAAGAACTCACCAAACTAATCGAAGACGACGCCAAACGCAAAGAAATATACCTATTCGCAGCAGAGAAAGGTATGGAGTTCGTTTATATACCCCCACGCACACCGCATTTCGGCGGACTATGGGAGGCAGCCGTGAAGAGCGCCAAGCACCTATTAGTGCGCGTAATCGGCGACACAGCACTAACCTTCGAAGAGCTAGGCACCGTGTTAATAGAGGTAGAGGCAGTCCTCAATTCGCGTCCAATCGCAGGCGCATCCGACGATCTGAACGATGGCGAAGCAATAACTCCGGCACATATGCTCATTGGAGACTCGCTCACAGCAATGCCCGAAACCCACAAATCAACCGAGAAACTGCGCTTCTTAGATCGCTGGCAGCGGCTCTCGTCCCTGAAGGCACAGTTCTGGTCCGCCTTCCAACGGGACTACATACTGAGCCTGCAGGCGCGAACTCGATGGGACAGGCCGCAGCCCAATTTGGAAATTGGCACCCTCGTACTGCTGCACGAAAACAATTTGCCACCACAAAAATGGATGGTGGGAAGAGTAATAGGTATCAAAACCGGCGCCGACGGTAAAGTGCGTGTGGCAGACGTAAAAACGGCAACCGGTGTGTTACGCCGCGCAATTCACAAACTAGCGATGCTCCCAACAAGCGTATATTGAAGACCGCAGATCGTTCAACGGGGCCGGAATGTTGGAGATCATCAACCATATGTATTTCTCATATTTCATATATAATATTACTACTATTATCGTACACTGCATATGTCCATATTTCATTTCGCTGTTGTATTTCATCTTTATAGCTCGCATGTAATTACTAACTTGTATCAAATGAATTCATAATCACAAGTGAAAGAATTGTATTAACGAGTTTCTTGAAGTAACCAAATTTGTATAAACGTATATCTGCACTCTATACATACCTTAAGTATTAAATTTTATACTTTTATATTTTATATGAATGCATCTCTGCATAGTTACAATTACTTATACATTCATTCTCATGCAAATTTAAACACTCATTTTCTCATTTGAATTATATGTATTGATTTATTGAATTCGCTTTATGCTCATCAATCACAAATACACATATAGATGCGCTCATTACTGTCTTTATATTTAACCTATGTACATACATATTCATATGAACATATGCAAAGAAACAAATGTTTGCTGGTAAGCTTCTAATTTGAATAAAATGAATGAGTATATGTTAAACCACCCACGCGGTACATTGATTTGATTGCGACGGCAATTTGATAGTGACAGTTTTTTTTTTGTCTAGTTGCACAAACGAGTGCAAATACAGGCCTATTGATAAAAACAATTGTTAATAAACCATGAGCACTTGGGAATGTCAAACAAAGTAATTGACAATAAACAAAAATCCAGCATTATCAGTGATTTGCACCAGATGGCGCAACACTGAATAAATATAGTTGGTAAAAAGGAATAGAAGTAGCAAATTTGCCAGTCAAACAAACCACCGCTGTATAGCTAAATGGTTAGCGCAGCATGCCTAAAGCGTACTGATGATGAGGGCTTAGCACCCTTCGAAATGGATCTATCTGCGCAGCTATGGCAGGTTGTCTGAAAAATTGTCTACTTACTATTCCAAAAATAAAATACAATTTTTCAAATTTAGAAAAATTTAAAAATAACAATAATTATCATTAAAAAAAATTATTGTTCTGGCCTTGAGCTCGATTCGAACCTTGAATGATTTATCAATAGGCCGATAAAAACAAAAACAATTGTTAATAAACCATGAGCACTTGGGAATGTCAAACAAAGTAATTGACAATAAACAAAAATCCAGCATTATCAGTGATTTGCACCAGATGGCGCAACACTGAATAAATATAGTTGGTAAAAAGGAATAGAAGTAGCAAATTTGCCAGTCAAACAAACCACCGCTGTATAGCTAAATGGTTAGCGCAGCATGCCTAAAGCGTACTGATGATGAAGGCTTAGCACCCTTCGAAATGGATCTATCTGCGCAGCTATGGCAGGTTGTCTGAAAAATTTTCTACTTAATATTCCAAAAATAAAATACAATTTTTCAAATTTAGAAAAATTAAAAAATAAAAATAATTATCATTAAAAAAAAATTATTGTTCTGGCTTTGAGCTCGATTCGAACCTTGAATGATTTATTAATAGGCCGATAAAAACAAAAACAATTGTTAATAAACCATGAGCACTTGGGAATGTCAAACAAAGTAATTGACAATAAACAAAAATCCAGCATTATCAGTGATTTGCACCAGATGGCGCAACACTGAATAAATATAGTTGGTAAAAAGGAATAGAAGTAGCAAATTTGCCAGTCACACAAACCACCGCTGTATAGCTAAATGGTTAGCGCAGCATGCCTAAAGCGTACTGATGACGAAGGCTTAGCACCCTTCGAAATGGATCTATCTGCGCAGCTATGGCAGTTTGTTTGAAAAATTTTCTACTTACTATTCCAAATATAAAATATAATTTTTCAAATTTTGAAAAATTATAAAATAACAATAATTATCATTAAAAAAAAATTATTGTTCTGGCCTTGAGCTCGATTCGAACCTTGAATGATTTATCAATAGGCCGATAAAAACAAAAACAATTGTTAATAAACCATGAGCACTTGGGAATGTCAAACAAAGTAATTGACAATAAACAAAAATCCAGCATTATCAGTGATATGCACCAGATGGCGCAACACTGAATAAATATAGTTGGTAAAAAGGAATAGAAGTAGCAAATTTGCCAGTCAAAAAAACCACCGCTGTATAGCTAAATGGTTAGCGCAGCATGCCTAAAGCGTACTGATGATGAAGACTTAGCACCCTTCGAAATGGATCTATCTGCGCAGCTATGGCAAGTTGTCGGAAAAATTTTCTACTTACTATTCCAAAAATAAAATACAATTTTTCAAATTTAGAAAAATTAAAAAATAACAATATTTATCATTAAAAAAGAATTATTGTTCTGGCCTTGAGCTCGATTCGAACCTTGAATGATTTATCAATAGGCCGATAAAAACAAAAACAATTGTTAATGGATTTGTATTAAAGAAATGTTTTATTTATATAGCAATTTCAGATATAATCCAAGTAAAAAAACGGTCGTCATACTAGTCAAAATGCGGTCATATTAACGTAAAAATACTGTAAAAATACTCGTAAAGTTACAGGTATTTAACTGAAAAAATGACTGCCATTTGACAGTTACCGCGAATGTAAGAACAATACAGCACTATAGTTTGTTTACATTTCGATAACCTAATACCGTATATGTGTGAGCAGTATGGACAATGACATAAATAGGTACGACGGAATGGACTGGTCACACAACTTAACGCCGCCCTGTATAAATGATACTTAACGATTTGCGTGTTCCACCGACACTGATTATAGTCATCTTACTAAACAATTTACGGGTACATTTTTTATAGGAACCTTAAGACGTGTGCCGAGTTTTTACCTTTTTATTTTTCGGATCTCCAGCAATCAAAATATGTCTTATTTTGAAGCGCCGCTGCCGCTACAAGTCGCGCAGAGCGCAGTGCCCATACCATTATATTACGACCGTTCCATAGAGTTATCGAGCTCTGGCTCACGATCAAACCTCATTGGAACGATTTGGATCAACTTTATAAATGCTGACAGCACTAATACAAAACATCTGCTTTGTTGAAAATAAGAAGAAGGAACGTACACAAAAATTGAAGATAACACAGAAGATACACAATCATTTAAATAGTTTCGCACGTAAACAAAATATTGATTTTCCTTACATTTTCTTCAAGTTGTTTACTTTTTCCGTGTTTTTGCTTTTAAATATGGCGAATTCTTTTATGTATACACATACGTACACATATTTATTTCAGTGCTACCATGGCTCAACAATAATGTTGGTCTCATAAATAAAAAAATAAATGTAAGGCACGATAACCTCCGAAGAGATCTAAGGCCGAGCTTCTCCTCCAATTTGCGTCGTGCTCCTCTTTATTTTCCCTACAAACTGGCCGGACGGGACCTACATGTTTTATGCCGAACGGCATCTCCAAGGCAGATGAGTTTTCACTGAGAGCTTTTCATGGCATGGTCTCATAAGCTGATTTTATTTTTTTAATTTCGCTGGAGTAGGAATTATCAGAAGGAGATGGAAAACTCAAACTGAAACCAACACATTGACAACATTTTCTTACTAGACACAAAAGCTGATAAGTTTTATGTTTTCATTCCATTACATTCGTCTTACACAAACACGCTAATTTTGACAATCTGAACAAAGGTATGTTGTTGCCGTAGAGATGAGCCAACTATTAAATTGAGCCATGTGTGCATTGTGAATGATAACTAAGTGTGATATCTTATCTGTCAACTGCCTGACAGGATGTTCAATGTGGCTACTTTTTAGCGTTTTGACAGGGTGTTCCATATGGCGGCGCATATCTTCAGCGGGTGATAGAAAGAGATGCAGAATGAGATAGCGATAGTCAATTACAAATCAGATGATCCAATCATTTTGGAATTTTGACGTCTATGCAGATGATATCACACTTAGGCAAGGTGCACACGAGGCTACGCGTCATAGACGCGTACAAGATATTTTATGTAGCTAAAATTCCTCTAGGCTTCAAGATCTGCATACGTAGCTAGTTACAAGCGTCGCTACAAAAATTTATTTATGCTGTATAATTGCCATTATACAAAAGTTGATTTTGTATAAAATTAAAAACAAAAATTTTCACCACCGCGCATAAAAGAAAAAAAAGAATTTTCAATTCAAAACGGTTTTCAACAACAATTTTTGTTTGTATAGGTCAACATAAACATGTCCAGCGACGAAGAATTTTTATTGCTAAATTTCCTTCGTCGCAGAAAGGAAAAGAAAGCAAAGAGAAAATATTGGGCACATCCATATATTCAGAAAAATGTTAATTGTAGACTGTTTGCATGTGCAAAGGAGTTGTCTCAGGATGATACAAAGTTCCGGACATTTTATCGCATGTCAAAAGCTACATTCAAGGATTTGGTTATGCTCGCTGGTGCTTCCATACAGAAAGAAAACACTAATATGCGTGAAAGTGTCCCTCCTGAAGAACGGCTTATGGTAACATTAAGGTATGTGTATAACATTGTTTCATTCAATGTACGGGATTCAATTGTATAGGGCCTCATTTTCGGAAAAGGTTCAGTAACGTTGTTGTTGTTGTAGTAATGTTTCGCCCCACCTAATAGCTGCGACCGATCACAAATTGCCATCAATATCCTCTAACGGGAGTCCAAGGAAACTTGCTGTTTCGACAGTGGTGGACCATAATTAAAGGGGTGTTAAAAGCGTTGGTTCCACATTACAATTAAAGAGATGGTTGGCGTCATGTGGGGACACATTGCAAGCGGGGCATACATTTGGTATATCGGGGTTGATTCTGGATATGTAAGAGTTTAACCTGTTACAGTATCCAGATCGAAGTTGAGCTAGAGTGACGCGCGTTTCCCTAGGCAGAGTGCGTTTCTCCTGTTGTTGTGTTAATAGTGGTCGTTCCTCTTCTGCTAGTTTTAGGTATTGTTCTTTAAGTACTGGATTCACCGGGCAATTCCTGGCATAGAGGTCCGAATCTTTGTGGATTTCACTGAGGACCTGTTTGTGCTTTTTAGCTTTATATGGCTGTGTTCTCCGGTACCTTATTTCCTCATAATGCTTACGGAGATGATCTCTTAAGCCCTGGGCGGTGTAGCCTCATCAATCAGATGTCTGTTGGGATGTCCAGGTTTCTGGGTATTCAACAGAAACTGTTTCGTATGGTGTTCTGGGGACGTAAGACGACAGCCCGTAGCGGTTCTGAGGGCGGTATTTTGGCAGGCCTGTAAATTCTTCCAGTGAGTAGCCTTTAGGCTTGGCCACCATAACGGGGACGCGAAGCATGTAATCGGCCGGCCAATTGCTTTGTAAGTGGTAATGAGCATTTCTTTATCTTTACCCCAAGTGCTGCCGGCAAGAGGTTTGAGGATTTTATTACGCCTCTGGATTTTCGGTACAATTGCGGTTGCATGCTCTCCAAGTTAAACAAAATAGGGGATAGGACACCACCCTGTTCCACACCTTGTTTAATTCCTGTTGGTTTGGATGTCGCATTCCTGAATTTCACCGATGCTAGCCAACCAGACAGATAATTTGCGGTCCACCTTTTAATACTTAGAGGAAGGGGAGACCCTTCCAGGTCTTGCAGTAACGTGCCATAGTTGACCGTATCAAAAGCTTTTGATAGGTCTAACGCAATGAGTACTGTCCGATGATGAGGGTTTTGATTTAATCCTCAATTTATTTGAGTACTAATGGGATTTAACGCGGTGGATGTGCTGTGTAGTTTTCTGAAGCCATGCTGATGATTGGCTAGTTGCAAATTTTCTTTGAAGTAAGGGAGCAAAATGGCTTCAAGCGCCTTGGCTACTGGCGACAGGAGAGATATCGGGCGATACGACTCTCCTATGTTAGCTGGTTTCCCAGGCTTTAGTAGCGGGACCACCTTGGCCATTTTCCATTTTTCGGGTATGACAAAGGTGGAAAGAGACAGGTTGTAGACATGCACTAAATATTTGAAACCCTCTTTCCCTAGGCTTTTAAGCATCGGCATGCCTATGCCGTCTGAGCCCACTGCTTTGGATGGTTTAGCATGACCGATGGCATCGCCAACCTCTTTGGCGGTGATGGTAATTGGTGGTGCGTTGAATTTATGTTTATGTGCGTGTCTGTTGGCCCTCCGTCTATCTTTGTCGACCGTAGAATGCATTATATATTGTCGGCAGAAAGCGCTCGCGCATTTTTTCGCATCCGACAGCACTTTATCACCAAAGTCCATGGAAACTTTGTCATTGTGCCTAGACGGATTCGATAGGAACTTTACGGTGGACCGAAGTTTACCTACAGCGGCAGCGAGGTTACAACCGCTTAAATGCTCCTCCCATTTCGCCCGCTTGTGTTCATCCACAAGCAATCTGTAGCGTTGGTTTATGTCCCTTAATTGGGGGTCGCCGGGATCGAGCTGTCTTATAAGGTCACGTTCTCTCGCGGCGGGAGTTAAACGAGCCGAGGAGGGCATCAGTCGGGATAGGGAGGGCAGCAAAGCGGTTGTCTGTAAAGGATTTGTATTCGTCCCACTTTCCTTTTTTAAAGTTGATGAAAGTGCGTTTTTCTGTGACGATGAAGTCAGCGGAACGCTCGAGCGAAATAAGTATAGGCAGGTGGTCGGATACCAATGTTACCATCGGCTGCCAGTTGACGCAGTTTACGAGTCCTCCGCTCACGATTGATATGTCCGACGAACTGAGACAGCTTCCTACCATACGTGTGGGGGCGTCTCCGTTTATTGTGCAGAACGTCGTTTCTTCTATTTGATCCACCAACATCTCACCCCTACTGTCCGCCCGCAAGTTTGAATACTATAGATCGTGATGGGCATTGAAATTGCCTAAGATAATGCGATTGTTGCCAGTGAGTAAGTCGCTGATATTAGGGCGGTATCCACTGGGGCAACAGGTGGCAGGAGGGATATAGATGTTGATGATTTCTAGGTTTGCATCGCCTGACCGGACAGATAAGCCTTGACGTTCTAAGACACTGTCCCTGCGGTCGATGCCGGGATCAAATATATGATATTACACAGAGTGGTGTATGATAAACTCGAGGCCGCCTCCATTTCCGCTCTCACGATCTTTTCTGTGGACATTATACCCAGAACACGTCTGCAGTGCAGATCGTCGCGGAGACCAGAACATCTAGGAAAGTGGCACCGTCCATGGCAGGAGCTGCATTGGGCGGATGTCGCAAACGTATATATTCTGTGCTGGTAAACGTTGCAAAGGGAGGTAGGGACTAAGAGTCTGTTTCCCTGACCTACACAATTGCTGTATTCAACTATTGAGCGAGCGATTGGATTTGATTGTGGTGAAAGCTATGAGCCTTCGTTATCACTAAATTGCACATAACCGCCTAGGCTATTTAAACTGCTGCGTAGAGATGCGGCACAAAATCGCTTGCAGCACCTGGGGGAAAGTACAAAGCAACACCTTTGACGATGTAGAACGCAATTGGCCGACCGATCTTTTTTGTGAGCCAGCAGTATGGTCTTCCGATTTACATAACCTCCACTGGATACAGTTGCAGGCCTACCATAATTCTACACTCATAACTGCTATGGAATGCTTGGTTATGACATCTGAATAACACGAACTCCTCCTTGTTGAAGATCGAAATGATATGCTAAACAAGCTGCTTCATACACCACCTTCCTTCCCAATATCGAAAACCAGCAACCAGTTCAACGGAACCCAAGTACTCTGCCAGAGTTCGATAATGTAGACATAATGGAAAATTCTGCCCCACAAAACTTACGACACTATTTAAGCAATTATTTTTTATTACGAAATGTTTCTTTGCCCTGGCAGTGGAATTATTGTTTATAAAAACTGTTAGACTGTTTTACTTTCCATTTAACAACATTTATTGCAATAAATTTAATTCAAATAGTTGAAAAAAAGTGAATAATAATTCATATCAAATAATATTACGAACAGTACTCGATCTATTCTGTGAATGAGGCTAGTTTGAACTATGTGTACACATGCGAATAAAATTATAGCAGCAAAAATTAATTGCAAGTTGTTTCAGCTACTTCCTTTTTTGTTTTCACTATTTTTTAATAAAACTTAAATGAATTGTAGAACGAAAACTATGCAAACCGATTTCAAAAACATGTTCTAAATTTTGGGAAACATTTTAAGCATGTGATTTTTTAGTCCATCTTATTTATATATATATTTATATAATTATTTTTCTAAAGCAAAACTAGGTGAAAACCGCAAAAAGACCTTGTGCCAATACTTACTTCCCTGGGTGTACATGTATTCAAGCTAGCACCCACTTGTAACACTGGTACTTTTTTCGTTCACTATTGTATCGTCTCATTCATGACTACTTCTATGTAGTAAGATACTTATGAGATCAGCCCACTGAAAACATACCCATTCTAACATCTGTTTATAACTAAATAATAGTATAATAATATAATAAATAATATACAAAAACGCAAGTTTACTCGTTTGTGTAAAAGGCCCTTTCATTTTCACAGTCAATTGTTTCAAATAGTACTGAAGTATCATCGGGCGAAGGAGCTGGGGTGCAAACTTCTATATTTTGGCCATAAGACGTTGCTGGATCAAACAGTTGCCGCCTGACAGATTGTGCCCTTTGTTCATTTAAAAGCTGCCCTAGCAGCCTCATAGATCGAATTTTAAATGTGCGCGAATTCTCAATAGAAATACTTCTTACGTCGGGAAGTAAGCTTATTAGAAACATTTTTTTTGGATCTTCCGAAGTTGTATTTCCCTTTTTTGTTTTAAGGTAATTTAGCACCGCCACATCGACTTCATCTCGGGCTGTTTTCTTTCTATCTTGGCACTAAATGTTGGTTCAAAATTGCTTTCTTTGGCTGGATGTGATTCTAGGTTGTTGCAGATCAAAGACCCTGTCTTCGTGGGGCACAATCGCTGTAGTTGTCGTCAGCAATTGATCCATTTTCAATTTCATCCAAATATTGTTCTTCCATATCTGATATTATAATGTTGCTGGTATTTTCAGAATGATGCACTGGTTTTACATATGGAAGAACGAATTGCGTAATGTCGTGCAAATAGTAAGGCCTCTTCGCTTTAGTAGAAGATCCACTAGGAGATGGCTTGAGACTTCTTACAAAGCCATTTCGCAAGTTCTTCCACTTTTCTTTGCAATCAGGCACTGTAAGGAAGAGTGTAATAAATTTAGATCTATTTAGACATATTCTTTGTTTTTATTTATAAAAATAAATCCAAAATCTACACACCTCACCAATTCATTTCCACCCCAATTGCTGCCCAGGCTCTTTCTGTAACATCTTTCCTCGAATATTCTGCTAAATTATTTTTGTATAGGCAAGGATAATTCTCAACCAATTGAACGAATTTAGTCGCGTCGACCATTTTATATTTTTTTATATGAAATAAATTCAATATATAATTATAGCTACAGAAGCACAGCACACAAGTTTGCAAACGAAAAAACATCTTCTTGCTCTTTTCTAGGCGTATTTACGCCTAGCGACTAACATTGCTGTACGCCTAGCTACACGAAAATTTCATGCTTTGGCGCTTTCATGCAGCTGACGCCTCGTATGCAGCTCTCCATTCAAATACATGTGTTCGGCATCAAAGCGTACAAATTTCGCTTGCAGCATCTAATACGCGTAGCCTCGTGTGCACCTTGCCTTAGTTATCATTCAAAATGCACATGTGCTACCAACTCAAAAGTGGTTAGCTGTCAAAAATCTACTACAGAAATCGAAACGAACAGACCCTGCAAAAATCGTGTGACCAAAAACGCACACAGCCACACGAATTTTTGACAGGGGTGACGATTTGGAATGAAAAATTATCCAAATGAAATAGCATGTTGACAAATTTAGGTTTCCCACAATGTATCGTGCTCTCTAGCACCTATAATTTTTATAGGGATAGCAAAATACGTAATTTTTGCGTGCAAAAAAATCCGCCATTTCTAATTCAGCAGAGACAGCAAAACATTTGGTGTTGGAAAATTTTTTCAATTTTAAAAGTTTTAAGTGGAATATCTCCGGAAAGATTTAAAATTAAGAGGGAGTTCTCCAGATCACAAATATATATATTTTAAAGTGCGCAAACTTATAATTTAAAAGTTATTTGGTGTTAAAGTTTGCAAATTTCTATACAAATTTTATATGTGTATACGTATATATATGTGGCAGCACAGCTTTGTAATGTCATCAATAAAATATATATATATATATATATATATATGTGCATGTTGCTACAAAAGCGCGATTGATTTAATAAAAACATTTATAATAAGTAAAAATAATGCAAAAATGAAATGTGAAATATACAAAAATGCAATTTAAATTTATCGTTGCCAATTTATATAGATATGTATGTGGATTAAGGTTTTGAAAGATGTGTAAATTGTAATTTAAAGTGCTATAGAAATTTGCTAAATTTGCAAACTTTAACAACAAATACAAATAACTTTTAAATTATAAGTTTGCGCATTTTCAAATATATATATTTGTGATCGGGTGAACTCCCTCTTTCATTTGATACCAAGTTTTACCCCGAACTCGGGGGGTGCTATTCTAAAATTTTCCCAGTCTTTAATATACAATGATTTTTGCTGTTTATTTCGACAAAAATTTTTGATTTGATTTTTGTGCTCATCGAAAGAATTCACAATTATATAGCACCATGCCGCGAATTATGATAAAAGGTGGTGTGTGGAGAAACACTGAGGTAAGCATTTGACGCGACTGGTTACTCTTAGCCGTTTATTAACTAAATTGATAACTTTCAGGATGAAATCCTCAAAGCAGCTGTAATGAAATATGGCAAAAACCAGTGGTCACGTATTGCATCACTGCTGCACCGCAAATCTGCCAAGCAATGTAAGGCACGCTGGTACGAATGGCTTGATCCTAGCATAAAGAAGACAGAATGGTCACGGGAGGAGGATGAAAAGTTTTTGCATTTTGCCAAATTAATGCCAACACAATGGCGTACAATTGCGCCGATTATTTCAGACGGTTAACTGGCACCAATTGTTCACACCAAATTGTTATGTACAGGATTGGCCACGGGTAGGTGAGGTTGGCAATCACAACCCCTTGAATCATTTTGGTCGGCAGGTATGCCGCGGATATATTCTTGGCACTTGTTATTGATGGCTTTTATGATGCCACCAACACAACCTGGGCAGACGCCAATGCTCAGTCAACCCCCCAAGCCGGGTCAACCCCCAATACCCGGACACGTTCGGACGTCCTGGTTATAATGTATGCTAATACAACTAATAATTTACAAATTTGCTGATTATTTTTGTGTTATTTTCTTTAGCAACCACCTGCACCTGTTACAGGTAAATATCAACAGCCGCAACAGTATGATCAAGCCCAACGCCGTTTAGATCCCGATCAGATGCCAAATCCGATAAGCGTTATCATTGAAAATAAAAATAGCGCTGGTGGTGCTTTTATTACTAATAAACAGGGTTTATTACCACCATTGGTGACCGCAAAATATGTGGTAGAAGATGAGGGTAACTCCTCGCCACGTTACTTTAGGTATCGATAATCGAAATTAATGTTTTGTTTGACAATTACATTGATCTTTCTTCTTTGCAGGTCGTCTTTGTATTACATACCTGCAACAGCTGATTTATTAAAAACAACAGCTTTGTCCATTACACTTACCATCTCACCAATGGCACGCACGGTTGAGGGTGAATATGAGCCACCCATTGTAAATTTTGGTGAATTGGGTGCAATTAGATGTAATCGTTGCAAGGCTCAATAGCAACTTGTAGATGCTGGTCGTCGTTTCCAATGTCTAATGTGTAAAGTAACAAGAGATGGTAAAAAAAATCTTTCACTTTTACTTGTGTTCATTGATCCATATTTTTTCTCAACAGTGCCAACTGCATATTTCCAACATTTGGGCCATACCGGACAGCGTGTCGATAAATATGAACGTCCTGAACTTGTATTGGGTACATGAGTATTTGTGTAAAAATGCTTGGGTACCGATAGCTCTCATGGTAAACCTCAACTCATATTCAACATCAATGCCTCGCATTCAATTGTGGTACTGTACGCACTACATTGGGTTCACGTAGTATGGACAAGCATATTATTGATTCCAGTGGTAAGGGCACAATTTCAAATGATGGGGCAACCATTATGAAACTATTGGATATTGTGAATCCAGCCGTAAAACTCTAGTAGACATCGCCAAATTTCAAAATGCTGAGGTAAGTTTTTTGTTATATTAGAATGTGTAGAATAAAAATGTTTCTCTTATCAGGTCGGCGATGGCACCACTTCAGTAGTATTTTAAGCATGTGAAATCTTAAAACAAGTTAAGCCAGATGTTGAGGAAGGCGTGCATGCACGTATCATCATCAAAGCTATACGTAAAGCATTACAATTATGCATGCTAAAATATGACATGGCTGTACATGTCGAAGCGCCAATCAAAGGAGCAACAAAGTGCTTTATTGGAAAAATGATCTGCCACAGCAATGTCCTCCAATGTCCAAGAGTATCAGAAAATTGTTGATGCTGAATGGCGTATTCTGTAGAATAAACTAGCTAAGTAAGGCGCCAATGTTGTGTTTTCTAAATTACCAATTGGTGATGTTGCTACACAGTATTTTTGTGGTGCTGTTATGACTACAGCTAATGATATTAATTGAAGTGTTTTGCGTCAATGTGATTACTTTGAAGAACGTCAGGTTGGTGGTGAACGTTTCAATATTTTCCAAGGTTTGACATTAATTTCATTTTTATAGTTTATAATTATTTAAAGGTTGCGTTAATGCTAGAACAAATACATTGATTTTACGTGGCAGTGTTGAACAATTTATGGAAGAAACTGAGCTTCGTTACATGACGCTATAATGCTTGTGCGGCGTACAATTAAACATGATTCTGTTGTTGCTGGTAAGTCAAAATACAAATTGAAAAAATGTCTAATCTTAGGGCCCCATTCTCTATTACGAAACGAACTTTCGATGCGGATCAGAGACGAATCGCTAGTGTATTTGCACTATGTTAAACAATGGCAACTTATCACTTGATAATTACTTTTGCCTTCCTGTTGGTTAGAAAGGTAAAGACCGAACGAAAATGATAGAGAATACCATTGCTTGGCCTGAAGGTTTAATGTGGCCACATAATCGTTCCCGAGATGGTCGGGCTAGCACTTTAATGGTGCTGTGTACCGGAGCGTACCGGATCTGTATCCGGCTAAAGGACCATCACATCGATAACACTCCCCACAGCCTTCGGGGAGCAACCTTATCGCTACAAAAACAACAACAACATTGTGTCCAAATCCCAAAAAAAAAACTATAAAATTTGTGTCAGTGAAATGATAACACTGGACCACGAATTTCAACTTTTTTTCTTTACCAGAAACGCCGTTATGAAATTCGTATGTAAAATCACCCCCTGATTTCGAAAATTGAGTTCATTTTGGATTCTATGGTACCGTTTTTGAGATATTTGCAATTTACCGTTATTCGAAAAAACCAAAAAGATGGCTCCCTTTAATAACGTATATCTCACGAACGGGTCAAGCAATTGCAAATAAGTTTACAGAATCGGAAAGGCGATAAAATGTGCCGAGATATTAGCTCATCATTTCAGATTTTTGTTTTTTTTTATGAAAAAATATGAAAAAAATTACTTTTTGCGAGGGCAGCATTCCAAAACCACAACTTTTTCCAAATATTTTTTATTTACGTAAAGCTCTGTTTAATTAGAAAAAAGATAAGCTATCATCGAAGAAAATCGATGCAAAACTACGTAAGTTATAAGCGATCAAATAAAAATACCCAGGTTGCCCAACTTCAATGTATGTATACATACATATATTAAAGGTATAAAGTGCAAATGGGATATTATCCGGATAAACGAATAACACCATAACAATGATAATACTTTTTCTTTAAATAAATCAAATAGTACTTTTAATACTCGAATTGTTTTATAGTAGGTAGAGTGGTTGCATCGAAAGGAAGAGTGGTTGGGTTCGAAAGCTGCTGTAGGCATGTAGTTATAAACATGTATTTCCGTCACTTATGGGTAAGTATGCAGGTAGATTTTCAAAATTATAAGACACAGAAAATTTTTAAAGCCTACATCTAAAGTACGTAGTATTTTCTTTTCCCGGCTTCGTATAAAAAGGAACCTTTCTGTCTAGGTAAGATTTGATTTTTTAAATTTTATTCTAGTTCCGGGTATAAATATGAGTTAATGCGCATTGAAACTTCATAACATCTGCAAGGCTCGCCGGATATAGTTCAGTTCATAAGTCAAATTTCAAAACCGTGATTTAGTAAAAAAATAAAATGAGTAAAAGGACGCGAGAATTTGAGTGTAATAACGATCCAGATATCTTCTGTTTCATGTGTGGCCAATATACTATCATAAGGCGACGACGAGTGTTCTCAGATCATATCAAAACTTTATACTCGAAGTATTTTGGCATTGAGCCTAAAAATGCTGAAAAACCATGGACACCAAACACTTTGTGTACATCGTGTCGAGTAGAATTGATTTAGTCGGAATCCGGACAACAAATAAAATTTGTTACACCAATGATATGGAGAGAACCTACTTGCCATTCAATAGAGTGTTATATTTGTCAAACAAAAGTACTTGGCGTTGGAAGATCAAGAAGAGTAACCTATGCCAGCGTACCTGCAGTGACATTACCAGTACTACATTCAACGGCAGTTGCGGATCCAGTTCCATTGTCAACAGTAACATCTGACTGCGGGGAATCAAGTTGTACTGAATTTCGCATGGGAAAGGAGAGAAACGTTCTATCACAAGCACAACTTAATGATTGGATAAGAGATTTGGAACTATCCAAGGAAAAGGCCGAGATCCACACTTCTCGTATGCAACAATTTAAATTTGTATAATCCGATGTTAAGGTGATATATTGTAGAACTCGTCACGAACCATTTTCCAAACACTATACCAAGAAAGACAGTATATGCTACTGCAACGACATTCCTGGTTTATTCAAAGGGTTTGGTCAAACATATGATTCAAAAGAGTGGCGATTGTTCATAGACAGCAATAAACTGAGTTTAAAGGCTGTATTATTGCATATTGGTAACAAAAAGCCTTCTATCCCGCTAGCACATGCAGTAAATACAAAGGAAACCTACGAGGAAATGCAAAAACTACTCAAATTTATCAAATATGAAGAGCATGATTGGAAAATATGTTCTGATCTCAAAGTCGTTGCAATGCTATGCGGTCTACAAAGTGGCTACACCAAGCACTGCTGCTTCCTCTGCAAGTGGGATAGCCGAGCTCGTAAGCACCACTACGTCAGAAAGGATTGGCCGGAAAGAGTCGAGTTTACCGTTGGTGTGGATAACATCAAATACACCCCTCTTGTCAAGAAATAGAAAATCATACTTCCACCCATACACATCAAGCTCGGTCTCATTAAAAACTTTGTTAAGGCTTTGGACAAAGAAGGCGAAGCATTCGACTATTTGAAAACAATTTTTCCAGATATTTCTCAAGCCAAGATAAAGGAAGGTATTTTTGTCGGACCACAAATAAAAAAGTTGATCAACAATAATCAATTCAAAGGACTACTCTCATCAGTTGAGGCAGCAGCGTGGGAATCCTTTGAAAACGTCGTTGCTTCTTTTCTCGGTAGACACAAAAGCCCTAACTACGAGCAGATAGTGAGCGACTTAATCAATAATTATTCGAAAATGGGTAAATATTAAAGGCTTATTAAAATTAATTTCCCAAAATTCTATAACTTGTTTACCTAACTAATATTTTCTTTCCAGGCGTAAATATGTCGTTAAAAATTCACTTTCTGCACTCATATTTGACTTTTTTCCGGCAAATCTTGGCGACGAAAGTGACGAACATGGTGAAAGGTTTCATCAGCAAATGAAATTAATTGAAAATCGATATCAAGGATTCTGGGACGTCGCAATGATGGGTGATTACTCTGGTTTCTCATAAGAGAAACCGATCCTAAACTGAATAAGCGTCAAAGTCGAACACATAATTATTTCAACTACATAGTAAAATAAAGTTAAGATAAAGATTGTTAGAATATAGTACAAACATAAATAAATTTAAAAAAAAAAGTTAAAAATATGGGTAATTTCATTCATAAATTGAACTTCTAACTAAATAGAAACAGAGCATAGCTAGATATTTCACTCTTCTTTATACCATACATACGTTTTGAGGTATACGTTGAAATTGCGCAACCTGGGTATTTTTATTTGATCGCTTATAACTTACGTAGTTTTGCATCGATTTTCTTCCATGATAGCTTATCTTTTTTCTAATTAAACAGAGCTTTACGCAAATAAAAAATATTTGGAAAAAAAGTTGTGGTTTTGGAATGCTGCCCTCGCAAAAAGTAATTTTTTTCATATTTTTTCATAAAAAAAAACAAAAATCTGAAATGATGAGCTAATATCTCGAAAACTATATGATTGAGCAAAAAACAATGTGTAATGCGTTTATAGCAAATTTTATCGTCTTTCCGATTCTGTAAACTTATTTGCAATTGCTTGACCCGTTCGTGAGATATACGTTATTAAAGGGAGCCATCTTTTTGGTTTTTTCGAATAACGGTAAATTGCAAATATCTCAAAAACGGTACCATAGAATCCAAAATGAACTCGATTTTCGAAATCAGGGGGTAGTTCTACATACGAATTTTATAACGGCGTCTCTGGTAAATTTTGGCCGTCGACCAGTGTAATTATTGCTTTTGGTTGTTAGTTTTGAGGCATCGTCATCGAGTTCCTTCTGATCGTATATGCCGGTTATTTTGCATTCTTTTACATGCATAAAGTGCCGTTGAAGCCCTCCTCACCCTCTCCTCCACGTTGAGCTTCTTACTGTCTAGGATCATTCCTAGATATTTTGTGCAAGGTTTCTCCCGTAGGGTCGCCCCTCCTAACTTAGGCCTGGTCCAATTAGGGACTTTGTACCTCTTGAATAAAGAACTCGAAGACGCAGGATATACGTGGAATGACAACACAAGAACTGCACCTAACAGAATAAGATTTAAGTCGGTGGTCGAGGCCCTATGCTCCAATAGGAGTTGAGGAGGATGATGATGATGATGACCTCTTTGTAAACAAGACCATATGCAACGTCATCTGCTTAAACCGTAAGTTTTTCTGGTCCCTCGTAGAATCCCCTAAGCAGTTGGTTAATGACCAGCGTCCACAGCAGAGGTGATAGCACCACTCCCTGCGGAGTGCCCCTGTCCACTAATTTCGTGGCCGCGTACAATCCACATTGCGATGTAATCTTACTGCAGTTTAACATGCAGTCGATCCATCTGGGTAAGGCTGGATGTACTTTAACGTAATTAAGACCATCAATAATCGCCCATATAGAAAGCCCCGGCAATGCTTAAGAAGACTTCTAGAGCATATTCCTTATATTCCAAGGCTTTTTAAACGGTTTTATTTAGCTTGAGTTGACAGGCTGCACGGCCGTTGTGAACGAATTATGTAATTGAAATTTAAGTAACTTCCCGATAAGCTACAAGCTTGAAACTTGGAATATAGTTCAGAACCCGATGACAATGCAATAATAAGAAAAAAAATCGCCGCTAGGTGGCGCAAGGATCGAGATATTCGCAAAATTCGCATTTGTGGTCCGTTCTCCGTTGGCTCATATTTGGAATACATAATACATGCAAGAATAGAAATCGACCTGTGAAAAAAAATCGCCGCTATGTGGCGCATGGATCGAGATATTCACAAAAATCGTATTTGTTGTCCGATTTGGCTCATATTTGGAACACATAATACATGCAAGAATAGAAATCTACCTGTAAAAAAAAATCGCCGCTAGGTGGCGCAAGGATAGAGATATTCACAAAAATCGTATTTGTGGTCCGATTTGATTTGGTCCATATTTGGAACACCTAATACATACATGAATAGAAAGCGACCTACGATGCCCGATTTGGCTCATATTTGGAACAAATATTGCATACAGTCCAGTAGAAGTGACATCAAAATATTTTGGAGTTGGAGGAGGGACAAGCATACGTGGCGCAGAGTCGAGTAAATTCTTTGGAAGGATTATGTATTGAGGACTTAGGTTGTTACAAATTGTCAGGAAAGAGTCCTTGTAATAATGAGTCACTAAATGAACTAAATAGAATGAGAAATAATAGGCAATTAAATAAAGACTAAAAACTTGAAAATAAAATAATTAAAAACACATTTTAAAGCTAAACGGTTTTATTGAAAACAATACTTACATGAAATAATAAAAATACGAAAAGCTAGAAAATAATTAGGTAGGTCATAGGTACTAGTCATCACACTCCTTATCAATTTAGGGCGTTGATCATACAATTAAATAAAAGCGTTGGACGCGTCATATTTCTATTGATAGTCATAAGTAAAACCAACTGAACCTTAATGAGGTTATGCTACGCCTCACATTTTTAGAAATTTCACGCGCCCAACGCTTTTATTTAATTGTCTGATCAACGCCCTAGATTGATAAGGAGTGTGATGACTAGTACATAGGACCTACCTAATTATTTTCTAGCTTTTCGTATTTTTATTATTTCATGTAAGTATTGTTTTCAATAAAACCGTTTAACTTAAAAATTTTTTTGTAATTATTTTATTCTATGCTTATTATCACCCTATGCAATGCGGTGTCTACTGACTTGCCTTTGGTGTACGCCTGTTGTGTTGTGGCAGCTTTTCATCCACGTTGGACTTTATGTACACATCTATCAGACTCTCAAAGGTTTTGAGCAGAAATGATGTTAAGCTATTGGGTCTATAATCTTTGGGATACACGTGACCGATCTTCCCCGCCTTTGGTAGGAAAGCTACACGAGCAGTTCTCCAAGAGTGCGGTACATGATTCAGTTTATGCACCCATCGAATATTATTTTAAGCGCGCTAAGTCCAGAAACCTTTCCTCCCGATGGAAGCCACGGCTCCTGGATAAGCGCGTTAGGAGGAAGAGTTCGCTCGACGCCACTTTACTATGTTGGAGGTTTATCTGTAGGACTCGCAGCACCAATGGGCTGCTTGTCCCCCTCCAGCACCTTCATCGTGACGTCGTCGTCCTCCCCTAGCCCTTTTGGTTTAGAGTGTTCGAAGCCCCCTTCAGCCTCTTGTACCTGTTGTGCCCCGTGTTCCTCTGTGCGACTCACAGCACCATCTGGCTGTTGGTCCCCTTCTAACACATTCGGGGTGACGTGGGCTACCTCCACCTGTCTTTTTTCCCTTAGGCTTTTGAGGTCCTTTTCGACTTCGCCCACGTCCAGCGTGTTAGGACTTTAATACCCGCGACTTCTTTTCCTGAGTCTCATATAAATTTTGCCTGTACCTAAGGACATTTTTCCAAGCTGCGCGTACAATATATCCTCCGCCTGCGCGTACAATATATCCTCCAAGCTGCGCGTACAATATATCCTCCGCCTGCTGGAAGATGTATAACTGACCTTCCTCCGTAGGCCGAGATAGAGTAAGTACCTTCCTATCCTGTGTCGGTATGTTCGGATTCTGATTCTGCAAAAGTCGCAGTGTATCCTCCGACTTCATCACGCATGGTATCCATACCTTAACTTTTGGTACCTTGGGGATTTGCGCTTTATCCACCATCTCAAAACGCGCGTTCGTGCCCTGCCTTTGGAGGTTTGGAACCACTTCCTCCAGCCACCGCAAGCTCGCGATGTTGTCGCACGCTATCATCTTCATACCATTATATCATCCCCCGAATCAAAGGTTGGAAGGAGCTTACTTGGTTATTCCCGCATTAACTTAAGCATTAAGATAATAAGCTCCTTTTCCTTTTCTCCACCTTTCACTAGTCATCTGTTCGAAAGGACTGCTACGATCAACCAGCGCAACAGTCAGTGACTGCTTTGCCACATCACTCATCTTCTCGGGAAAAGCCGGCGTCTTAGTGTTATTTCCCTTTGGCACCTCCGAGAAAGCCGGAGTCTTAGCTCCCTTTAGCACCTCCGAGAAAGCCGGAGTCTTAGCGTTATCTCCCTTTGGCTTATCTCCTACTTCCATAGTTGGAACTTCCCTCTGACTCGCAGCCTTCGAGGTAGTTGCTACCTCGCTATTGGGGCCCATCTGTCTTACAGCTTTGGGCTTACTTGTCTTGTCTATGGGACTGCCCTGCGTCGCGGCTCTGGGACTGGGCCCTTTCTGCCTCTTGAAAGCAGGCTTGTCGCCTTCCGCCGAACGTTCCCTTTTCATTCTGCCATTCGACACTTCTTCCTCCTCATACCGGTTGCAGAACCGAGGGTTTCTCGCAGCAAACCTTTTGAACTGCCTTCGACCTACTTCTACCGCCTCATGAGCCCATGCCAAGCGCTCGATCTCCTCTTCTGTTGGGTCCACTACTGCTCCCAAGCGTTGTACAATTCTTAGTACTGCACGGTACTTCGAGAGAGCTCTTTGCTCCGTAGCCTTCTCCACTCTTCTACTCCTTTTTCATTTGTGTGCTTCTCCAACACGGAGTTCATTGAATCAGCACTACTCTCGCTCCCCGAGTCCGACGCATCGCTTAATGCGTATTTGTCGTCCTTGGCTTGCGACTCAGTCCTCTTCTTATCATCGTCCTTATGAAAATTAGGTAATGGTGTTCATCTTGGTCGTACGACCACCACCCCGACAAGGCGGGCCAGTATTATATACGGGGAAAGAACCGTCAGCCACAGCAGCGCCCCTTACTGTGGTAAGGCCATCAATACTTCCCGATGTGGTCCGGTATCGGGAAGGCTCCGTTCGAATACAGCCGAATTTATCCCCTGGCTACAAATCGTCCAATAGGCACGGTCCGCATAATACCCTGGACTAGGGGGTTGGCAGTTCTTGGTCACCGATACCCCGCCGCCCTCCTATGAGGCGAAACGGTGTAGATGCCAGTCCTAAACAGCTCCTCCTCATAGTCGGGCGCTATGTAGATCGGCTAAGCCCTCACACCAACGACGATTTTCGTTACAATTGCTAGTGCATGCTCTCCAAGATGTAGATCCTGATCGAAAGTCACACTCAAAATTTTAGGGTGTAAGACAGTCGGTAGGGTAATGCCATATGGTCGACATTTGGCGCGGTCATGTTTTAAATAAGGTCACCGATGATTTGGTTGGTGACAATATCAGGTTTCGCGAGGCGACAAAACTGGAGAGATTGGGGAGATATCTGTTTATTTTATTACAAAGCTCATCGATGTAGGAAACAATAGCATAGGCGTAGAAGCAATAGTGACTCCTGGTGGTAAAGGTAGCTATTGATATGTAGAAGTTAAGCAGAAGTTTGAATATGAGTTTTTTTAAGTTATAGCAAAAAAAGCGTTGAGGATTTTTAATATCTTACCAGGTACCTTCGTACATGTTTCTAAGAATGAAGAACAAAACCTATTCAAACTCAATTTTCACCAGGACAAAGCCGCTGAGACTTCGCTATACTTTAATATACAATACGTTACCCCATTTTAGCACAACTATCATTTTTTGATTTTATTAAATTTTATAAAACGTTTCTTCTTCTACAGTTCTATTTCGGTATTGGATGGTAAATATGGCTTTCGCATTTTCTCAATAAATAACTGTGAAAAGGTGGAAGAAATCTATGCGTGTAAATCTCACATATTATCTTGGTCGAGCGTTTCTTCAATAGCTCTCTAGTGGTGATGGTGACAGCAGAGAAACCCAACTGTTTACAATTGTTACACTTCAAAAAGAATCAAAATATCTGCCATTGCGTCTACCGCTCAAATACCCACAGTATATGAATGAATCGATTGCACCTAATTGTCTGCCTAACGGATAGTATCATATTCATCAAATCGAAAATATTGCACCAAACGAACTGGGTCTGAATACTGAAACAGTACACATATTCAAAATCGATGAGGAGGCTGTGATGATGGTATAGGGTGAGTTGTTGAATAACATACGAAAGCCACTTTAACCCATCTCTATATTTGCATTACAGCTAAAGCTTTACAAACAGCAAAAATTGCTGGCGCCAAGCAATTGGAAAAGGCAGTGAAGCATTCACCACACTGTACGAATGGTGAAAAGTTAGAAACTGCTGTTGTTACAGCTGCCACCGACACAACGGTCATCTCTACTTCGCCGAGTAGCGGCTCGTCCGACAATCTATCGAAGACAGTATAATCATATCTTTTGCCAACACAGGTTAGCGATGTGTTTGCACAGGAAAAGATTTCAATTGGAAAACAAAATCCAATTAAGAGAGTTTATTTATTATTAAAGGATTTACTTTTCTTTATATCAACAGTATTAATTTAAGTTGCAATATCACGTACATATATAATAAGGGATGTGATACGATTGCTGTCGGAATTAGATTTGAAACCAATCAATACTCCTGCTAAGGGTTGCAGAATTATTGATTGAATAGTTAGATTTAGAACAATAATAAGTCTGACTTAATTACAAGTCGTACATTTTTAAGTTCATCAATTACGACAGCAATCGGATTCCACGACACCTTTGAATATTCTTGATCTGATCAAAGAGTAAACCTAATCTGAATTTCTACTAAGCTTTAAGTTGTAGATTATTTAAATAATTGGAGTTTTTTCTGAAGCTTAAAATTATTTTCTGTTCGCTTGGAAAAGATTTCAATTGGAAAATAAAAACCAATAAGGCGAGTTTATTTATTATTAAAATTCTTACATTTCTTTTTTATCAACTGTATTAATTTAAGTTACAATTTTATGTACATATATAATAAGGTATGTCGAGATACGATTGCTGTTGGAATTAGATTTGAAACCAATCATTACTCCTGCTAGGGTTTCAGAATTATTGCTTGAATGATTAGATTTAGAACAATAATAAGTCTGACTCAATTACTAGTCCTATATTTTTTAATTCATATTTTACTTTATTACTTTCAAATTCAATTACGACAGCAATCCGATTCCACGACACCTTTGAATATTATTCTTGATTTGAAAACAAGAGTAAATCTAATCTGAATTTCTACTTAGCTTTAAGTTGTAGACTTAAATTGATTCAAATAATCAAATTTTGTATTCGAAACCATGTAAACAACTCAAATTATACATGAATATAACACACTTCTGAATTGTCCAAATGTAAAGTTAGCTGCAGCAGCAATATAGCTCAAAGCAATTAATATATTTTTATGTTATTATTAAAGTACTTACTTCCTTTTTATATTAAATGTATTAATTTAAGTTGCAATTTCATGAATATATGAGGCTCCAGGATGCAAAACCAGATGAATCCATGATATGTAAAACTTAGAAAAGCACAAAAAAGCTGAAATTTTGTAAATTGTTATGAATTTTCAATACGGGTTTTTAGAATGTTGCTAGGCGATGCAATATTGTCGCAAAATAAATATTATTTTAAAATTTTTAAATATCTGGTTTTGCATCTAGGCGCCTCATATATTCTTTATTTGGCAAAAATTTACTAAATCTAATGATATGTTTTAAATAAATGTTTATATTATATATTATATTTGGTTATTATAATTAAAAATAAATATTGAAAATAAAATTTTTTTGGTTCATATTTTATTCTCGTGGCTGCTACAGGTAAAGTAAATCGGCAGGTAAAATTCAAGTTATATGGCGGTTATATAAACGGTAAAACCGCAGTAAAATTAATTGTCAAATGACTCGAAAATGTAGAGGAAAAAACCGAAAATTTGACCGCTATTTATGTGATTGTGCATTCCGCCCCCACTTATAGGATATGAGCATAGCACTGTTCCGCTCACACACGTCACAATACGTGTCAAAAGACGGTCAAATTTTCGGTCATTTCACTCTACATTTTCGAGTCATTTGACAATCAATTTTACTGCGGTTTTACCATTTATATAACCGCCATATAACTTGAATTTTACCTCCCGATTTACGTTACCACGAGCAGTCACATGAATAAAATATCAAACAAAAAAATGAATTTTCAATATTTAATTTTAATTATAATAACCAAACATAACATATAATATAAACATTTATTTAAAACATATCATTATATTTAGTAATTTTTTTCCAAATAAAGAATATTATATATGAGGCGCCTAGATGCAAAACCAGATATTTTAAAATAATATTTAAATTGCGCCAATATTGCCACGCCTAGCAACATTCTAAAAACGCGTATTGAAAATTCATAACAATTTTCATTCATAACAAATTTAAAAATTTTTTGTGCTTTTCTAAGTTTTACATATCATGGATTCATCTGGTTTTGCATCTTGGAGCCTCATATATACATGAAATTGCAACTTAAATTAATACATTTAATATAAAAAAGAAGTAACTACTTTAATAATAACATAAAAAATATATTAATTGCTTTGAGCTATATTGCTGCAGCAGCTAACTTTATATTTGGACAATTCAGAAGTGGGTTATATTCATGTAAAATTTGAGTTGTTTCCATGGTTTTGAATAAAAAATTTGATTATTTGAATCAATTTAAGGCTACAACTTAAAGCTAAGTAGACATTTTGATTAGATTTACTCTTTTTTCAGATCAAGAATATTAAAAGGTGTCGTGGAATCCGATTGCTGTCGTAATTGAATTTGAAAATAATAAAGTAAAGTAAAATATGAACTAATCATTCAAGCAATAATTCTGCAACTCTTAGCAGAAGTATTGATTGGTTTCCAGTCTAATTTCGACAGCAATAGGATCACGTCATACCTTATTATATATGTACATTAAATTACAACTTAAATTGTTACAGTTGATATAAATAAAAGTAAGTATTTTAATAATAATTAAACTCGCTTAATTGGTTTTTGTTTTCCAATTAAAATCTTTTCTAAGCGAGCAGAAAATAATTTTAAGCTTTAGAAAAAACTCCAATTATTTGAATAATCTACAACTTAAAGCTTAGTAGAAATTCAGATTAGGTTTACTCTTTTTTCAGATCAAGAATATTCAAAGGTGCCGTGGAATCCGATTGACGTCGTAATTGATGAACTTAAAAATGTACGCCTAGTAATTGAGTCAGACTTATTATTGCTCTAAATCTAATCATTCAAGCAATAATTCTGCAACCATTAGCAGGAGTATTGATTGGTTTCAAATCTAATTCCGACAGCAATCGTATCACATCCCTTATTATATATGTACATGAAATTGCAACTTAAATTAATACTGTTGATATAAAGAAAAGTAAGTATTTGAATAATAAATAAACTCGCTTAATTGGTTTTTGTTTTCCAATTGAAGTCTTTTCTAAGCGAGCAGAAAATAATTTTAAGCTTTAGAAAAAACTCCAATTTTTTGAATAATCTACAACTTAAAGCTTAGTAGAAATTCAGATTTGGTTTAGTCTTTTTTCAGATCAAGAATATTCAAAGGTGTCGTGGAATCCGATTGCTGTCGTAACTGATGAACTGAAAAATGTACGACTAGTAATTGAGTCAGACTTATTATTGTTCTAAATCTAATCATTCAAACAATAATTCTACAACCCTTAGCAGGAGTATTGATTGGTTTGAAATCTAATTCCGACAGCAATCGTATCACGACATCCCTTATTATATATGCACATGAAATTGCAAGTTAAATTAATACAGTTGATATAAAGAAAAGTAAGTACTTTAATAATAAATAGACTCTCTTAATTGGTTTTTGTTTTCCAATTGAAATATTTTCCTGTGCAAGCACATCGCTAACCTGTGTTGGCAAAAGATATGAGTATACTGTCTTCGATAGATAGTCGGACGAGCTGCTACTCGGCGAAGTAGAGATGACCGTTGTGTCGGTGGCAGCAGTTACAACAGCAGTTTCTAACTTTGCACCATCCGTACAGTATGATGAATGCTTCACTGCCTTTTCTAATTGCTTGGCGCCAGCAATTTTTGCTGTTTGTAAAGCTTTAGCTGTAGTGCAAATATATAGATGGGTTAAAGTGGTTTTCGTATTTTATTCAACAACTCACCCTATACCATCATCACAGCCTTCTCATCGATTTTGAATATGTGTACTGTTTCAGTATTCAGACCCAGTTCGTTTGGTGCAATATTTTCGATTTGCTTCATATTCGATTCATTCATATACTGTGGGTATTTGAGCCGTAGACGCAATGGCAGATATTTTGATTATTTTTGAAGTTTAACATTTTTAAACAGTTGGGTTTCTTTGCTGTCACCATCACCACTAGATAGCTATTGAAGAAACGCTCGACCAAGATAATATGTGAGATTTACACGCATAGATTTCTTCCACCTTTTCACAGTTATTTATTGAGAAAATGCGAAAGCCATATTTACCATCCAATACCGAAATAGAACTGTAGAAGAAACGTTTTATAAAATTTAATAAAATCAAAAAATGATAGTTGTGCTAAAATGGGGTAAAGTATTGTATGTTAAAGTATAGCGAAGTCTCAGCGGCTTTGTCCTGGTGAAAATTGAGTTTGAATAGGTTTTATTCTTCATTCTTAAAAACATGTACGAAGGTACCTGGTAAGATATTAAAAATCCTCAACACATTTTTGCCATAACTTAAAAAAAAAACTCATATTCAAACTTCTGTTTAACTTCTACATACCAATAGCTACCTTTTCCACCAGGAATCACTATTGCTTCTACGCCTATGCTATTGTTTCCTACATCGATGAGCTTTGTAATAAAATAAACAGCTATCTCCCAAATCTCTCCAGTTTTGTCGCCTCGCGAAACCTGATATTGTCACCAACCAAATCATCGGTGACCTTATTTAAAACATGGCCGCGCCAAATGTCGACCATATGATATTACCCTACTGACTGTCTTACACCCTAAAATCTTGGGTGTGACTTTCGATCAGGATCTACATTTTGGGGAGCATGCACTGCAATTGTAACGAAAATCCAGAGCTGTAACAAATATTTAGTTTAATTCGATAAATCGGCAGTACTTGGGGTAAATATAAATAGACGTTTGCATGGTACGCGTCTCCGATATGGTCGCCAAGCCTAAAGGTTACTCACTGCAAAAAATACAGGCCTGCCAAAATTCTGCCCACAAAACCGCTACGGGCTGCCTTCTTATGTCCTCGGAACACCACCTGCACAATGAAGCGAGAAAACTCCCAATAAGGGAAAGAAATGAAATGCTAACCAAACAGTTTCTGTAGAATACCCAGAAACCTGGGCATCTCAACAGACATCTGATTGATGATCCAACACCGCTTAGGGGCTTAAAGAGTCATCTCCGTAAGCATTATGAGGAAATACGGCACCTGAAAACTCAGCCGTATGAAGCAAAAAAACACAAGCAGGTCCTCAGTGAACTCCACAAACAGACGTCGGACCTTTATGCTAGGAATTGCCCGGTGAATCCAGTACTCAAAGAACAGTACCCAAAACTTGCGGAAGAGGACCGCATACTCCCCAGGGAAAAGCGAGTCACTCTAGCTCAACTTCGTTCTGGATACTGTAACAGGTTAAACTCTTACCTATCCAGAATCAACCCCGAATTACAAAATGTATGCCCCGCTTGCAATGTGTCCCCACATGACATCAACCATCTCTTTAATTTTAATGCGGAACCAACGCCTCTAACACCCCTTTCATTATACTCCACCCCTGTTGAAACAGCAAGATTCCTTGGACTCCCGTTAAAGGATATTGATGACAATTTCTGATCGGTCGCACCTATTAGGTGGGCGAAGCACTGCCACAACAACAACAACCAGCTCGGGAACGATTAATATGATCACTTTAAACCTTCTAAGCCATCCCGCCCCACCCCCTATTTCCACGAGGAATATGGGGTCGCCATTACACATTACACCGAACGAGTCCACGGCGACGTTACTGATCAGTTTAACGCCTTACAGGTAGTTGGCAAAGAAACGGCATACACGACCAGAAGGCACCCGAAGACGATGCCTCAAAACTACAACCAAAAGCAATAATTATCATTTCACTGACACAAATTTTATAGTTTTTTCTTCCGGAGTCGGACACAATCCTTTCATAATATTACTTAACAATTTAAGATTAGAAATTTTTTTCAATTTGTATTTTACTTACCAGCAACAACAGAATCATGTTTAATTGTACGCCGCACAATCATTATTGCATCATGTAACGAAGCTCAGTTTCTTCCAAAAATTGTTCGGCACCGCCACGTAAAATCAATGTACATGTTCTAGCATTAACGCAACTCTAAATAATTATAAACTATGAAAATAAAATCAATGTCAAACCCACAATCAAACCTTGGAAAATGTTGAAACGTTCCATGATTCAATTACTAGAAGTTTGTTCTTCAATGACGGCAGAGCTTTCACACTCCCATTCAAAAATCTGGACGGGTTGCTTTTACGATGTATGGAAAACCGGAAATAATTCAATCCCCTTTAGCGAAAATTGTAGCAGAAAGTACCTTGTTACGGTCTGCTGTTATGGTCTACGGTTACGTTCCACTTGGAAGCGTGTTCGTGCGAACACACCTAGTGACTAGTGATGGGACCAACAAGTTGCGATGCAAAAGTATCGAAAACAAGAAAAAAAAAAGATCTGCGATCACTAGCGAAAATTGCCACGAGTTTCCGGAAAAATTTGGAGGAAGAAGGCCGCTGCAAAACGGGCTTATAAAAAAGACACCAACTTAAATTAAAATGCGAGGGTAACGAAAAGGGAACCATAAAGTCGCCGCTAAAACGTTTATATGAAGCACCACCTTTTGATGAAGACAAATTCAATGCTACTGTAAACGAGGATAACATAAGGAAATTGCTAAGGGTCTTAAGAATACTTCTTAAATGTGGCTGGCTTTAAAATCCCCAATGTACCCAAAACGAGTTGTAAAGCCAAACTTGAAGTTGATTATGGTCCCACAATTCAACATTATGAGGATATATTCCATGAAGCCGGCACTGAAGGCCTAACTATTATACCATTCAGTAAGTTGCGAAATGAGTGCAAGCCGATTGAAACTGTACGCAAATTTGGCAATAAATATGACTACTTTATTGTGACGGTCGTTTGGTAGGACATGCATCCGGTTTTTGTGGCAAGGTATTCCAAAAAACCACGCACCACCTTCCACACAGTTCGCATGGAAAGTCAGAAATTTTGAAACGCGAAATTGAGAAATCACTAAGTCGTACTGCTTATAAACAATTGCAAAAGGGAAAGAATCTCCAATAACTGGCGACCACAATAACCACCCACTGCGCAACAACCACCAGCGCGCCACCTCGCGCACGCTACCATACTCGACGGCGCCATATTCGAGCGCAACAATCACCAGCGTGCTATCATCATCGACTGAGTCATCCAACAGCGCCAACAACCACCAACCACTGGCAAAGACAACAACAGCAGGGCCCCATCCATAGGCCTGCTGCAACGAACCCATATAAACCTGCTGTAGTATCGACCGTGGCAACAGCAACCAGTAGACCAGCCGTGACACCAAGACCAGCACGAAATCGGTGAGTTCGTTCCGGATACGGAAAATATCTCCTAAAGTAGGTGCTTTTGAAACAGATTTTCTGTAGATGCTTCTATAATTTTACTTATTTCTTTTTTTTTAATCTTAATGAGATTCTTTTCCTTACTCAATGTTGTATTGTGGTTACAATAATTGCTCAAATGCACTTTCCCACAAACGAAAATTACACAAATCAATAAATGTTTGAGTTTGCGCTGTTACATTTGTTTAAAAGCCGTTAAATACTATATAATTGTTGTTTGAGAAAATTTTGTAAGAACCTCCTATTAAGGTTATCGTCTCAAGGGATATATCCACGAGACATACATACGTACCTACATATAAAGTGTTCAAGAAAAAGGAGTAATAATTGGATTTTTATAAAATGCGCCTTTCCAAGATTTTGTCTAATTAGTATGTACCTATATACGTACATAAAATACCTATAAATTTAACTTGTAATTGCTTGCTATGTATAAGTTACTTAACGAATATCTACAAAATGATAATAGTTAGAAAAGGTAAAGCAAGCATTAATTTGGTAAAACTTAAATGGAAAAAATTAGAATTAGAATCTAAAATTTAAAATAGAAGTAACCCTAATTAAATACATAGAAAATGAAAATTTAGAGTGATGAAACTAAAGTTCAAAATAGACTTGAAATATGAAAATAGTTAAACCTAATAGATTTCAACTAAACAGGAAAGGGAGTAGAGCTTAGAAAACTAAAGTAAGATGAATTATAAATAAGGCAAACAAAAAAATTACTTCATTTTTTTTGGGAAATAACAAAGAAAAGTTAATAATAACAGTAATAAAAATAATAATACTAATAATAATAAAAATAAAATCAACTTAAACTAAAATAAAATGAAATAAACGAAATTGCAGAAAAATAAATAAATATACCAAAAAATAAATTAAACTATAATAAAATAAGATGTAATGAAATAATAGAGTTCATAAAACAATAGATTTAAAAATAGAATAAAATATAAAATTAATCCAAATCAACTGTAATAAAATAAAATTAAATTATAATAAATAAACACATTAACTAAATAAATACGAGAAATAAACACAGTAAATAATATAAAAATATACGTGGCTATAAAGAAAACAAAATTTTTTTGTTTTAGAAAAATTAAATTTTACTTAAAATTAATAACAAAAAAACAAAACCCCAGCAGAGCCCCAATTATCGATATTTGTATTCAAACTTTATAGTCCTAAAATATGCTTTGTGAATGGAAAAAACATTCAACCAAATTCTTACTTTGTAGGTAGTATATTTACTATACATAAACACATTTATTTACATATTTTTCTCACACAAAGTGTTTATACCGATTATCAAAAAAAAAAAGGGAACATAAATATATGTATAATTTGAAATATTATGAGCAAAAGTAAAAGGAAAAAAAACCCCCCCAACAGAACAAGCTTAGCCAGACTTAAGTATTCATATGGTATGTAGGTTCCTGAGCACTCATCTCAGATCGCTATTTAAAATGAACGATATCGTACTATAACCACGCCCACTTTTTCGATATCGGAAATTTCGAAAAACCGAAAAATTGCGATAATTCATTACAAAAGACAGATAAAGCGACGAAACTTGGTAGATGAGTTTAACATATGACGCAAAATAGAAAATTAGTAAAATTTTGGACAATGGGCGTGGCACCGCCCACTTTTAAAAGAAGGTAATTTAAAACTTTTGCAAGCTGTAACTTGGCAGTCGTTGAAGATATCATGATGAAATTTGGCAGGAACGTTACTCCTATTACTATATGTACGCTTAATAAAAATTAGCAAAATCGGATGAGGACCACGCCCACTTTTAAAAAAAAATTTTTTTAAAGTAAAATTTTAACAAAAAATTTAATATCTTTACAGTATATAAGTAAATTATGTCAACATTCAACTCCAGTAATGATATAGTGCAACAAAATACAAAAATAAAAGAAAATTTCAAAATGGGCGTGGCTCCGCCCTTTTTCATTTAATTTGTCTAGGATACTTTTAACGCCATAAGTCGAACAAAAATTAACCAATCCTTTTGAAATTTGGTAGGGGCATAGATTTTATGACGTTAACTCTTTTATGTGAAAATGGGCGAAATCGGTTGATGCCATGCCCAGTTTTTATACACAGTCGTCCGTCTGTCCTTCCGCATGGCCGTTAACACGATAACTTGAGCAAAAATCGACATATCTTTAATGAACTTAGTTCACGTGCTTACTTGAACTCACTTTATCTTGGTATGAAAAATGAACGAAATCCGCCTGTGACCACGCCCACTTTTTCGATATCGAAAATTACGAAAAATGAAAAAAATTCCATAATTCTATACCAAATACGAAAAAGGGATGAAACATGGTAAGGTAATTGGACTGTTTTATTGAAGCGAAATATAACTTTAGAAAAAACTTTATAAAATGGTTGTGACACCTACCATATTAAGTAGAAGAAAATGAAAAATTTCTGCAGGGCGAAATAAAAAACCCTTAAAATCTTGGCAGGTATTACATATATAAATAAATTAGCGGTATCCAACAGATGATGTCCTGGGTCACCCTGTTCCACATTTTGGTCGATATCTGGAAAACGCCTTCACATATATAACAACCACCACTCCCTTTTAAAATACTCATTAACTCCTTTCGTTTGATACCCATATTGCACAAACGAATTCTAGAGTCACCCCTGGCCCACCTTTATGGCGATATCTCGAAACGGCGTCCACCTATGGAACTAAGGATTACTCCCTTTTAAAATACTCATTAACTCCTTTCGTTTGATACCCATATTGTACAAACAAATTCTAGAGTCACCCCTGGTCCACCTTTATGGCGATATTTCGAAAATGCGACCACCTATACAACAACCACCACTCCCTTTTAAAACCCTCATTAATACCTTTAATTTGATACCCATATCGTACAAACACATTCTAGAGTCACCCCTGGTCCACCTTTATGACGATATTTCGAAACGGCGTCCACCTATAGAACTAAGGCCCACTCCCTTTTAAAATACTCATTAACACCTTTCATTTGATACCCATATCGTACAAACATATTCTAAAGTCATCCCTGGTCCACCTTTATTGCGATATCTCGAAAAGGCGAACACCTATAGAACGAAGGCCCACTCCCTTTTAAAAATACTCATTAACACGTTTCATTTGATGCCCATATCGTACTAACAAAGTCTAGAGTCACCCCTGGCCACCTTTATGACGATATCTCGAAACGGCGTCCACCTATGGAACTAAGGATTACTCCCTTTTAAAATACTCATTAACACCTTTCTTCTGATACCCATATTGTACAAACAAATTCCAGAGTCACCCCTGGTTCACCTTTATGGCGATATTTCGAAAATGCGACCACCTATACAACAACCACCACTCCCTTTTAAAACCCTCATTAATACCTTTAATTTGATACCCATATCGTACAAACACATTCTAGAGTCACCCCTGGTCCACCTTTATGGCGATATTTCGAAACGGCGTCCACCAATAGAATTAAGGCCCACTCCCTTTTAAAATACTCATTAGCACCTTTCGTTTGATGCCCATATTGTACAAACAAATTCTAGGGTCACCCATGGTCCACCTTTATGGCGATATCTCGAAACGGCGTCCACCTATGGGACTAAAGATTACTCCCTTTTAAAATACTTATTAACACCTTTCTTTTGATACCCATATTGTACAAACAAATTCTAGGGTCACCCCTGGTCCACCTTTATGGCGATATCTCGAAACGGCGTCGACCTATGGGACTAATGATTACTCCCTTTTAAAATACTCATTAACACCTTTCATTTGATACCCATATCGTACAAACGCATTCTAGAGTCACCCCTGGTCCACCTTTATGGCGATATCTCGAAAGGCGTCCACCTATGGGACTAAGGATTCCTCCCTTTTAAAATACTCATTAACACCTTTCATTTGATACCCATATCGTACAAACGCATCCTAGAATCACCCCTGGTCCACCTTTATGGCGATATCTCGAAAAGGCGACCACCTATACAACTACCACCACTCCCTTTTAAAACCCTCATTAATACCTTTAATTTGATACCCATATCGTACAAACACATTCTAGAGTCAACCCTGGTCCACCTTTATGGCGATATTTAGAAACGGCATCCACCTATAGAACTAAGGCCCACTCCCTTTAAAATACTCATTAACACCATTCGCTTGATGCCCATATTGTACAAACAAATTCTAGGGTCACCCCTGTTCCACCTTTGTGGCGATATCTCGAAACGGCGTCCACCTATAGAACTAAGGATTACTCCCTTTTAAAATACTCATTAACACCTTTAATTTGATACCCATATCGTACAAACGCATTCTAGAGTCAACCCTGATCCACCTTAATTGCTATATCCCTAAATGGCATCCACCTATAGAACTATGGCCCACTCCCTCATAAAATACTTTTTAATGCCTTTCATTTGATACACATGTCATACAAACACATTCCAGGGTTTCCCTCGGTTCATTTTCCTACATGGTTATTTTCCCTTATGTTGTCACCATAGCTCTCAACTGAGTATGTAATGTTCGGTTACATCCGAACTTAACCTTCCTTACTTGTTTTATCTTACTTTATACACTGCACTAACTTACATACATTTTCATAGTGAAAATAGCTATTCGTAGTTCAATATTTTTTTTCCGTTCTGAATTTGTCTTGGGACGATGCTATAAGCAGCCTTGTTTTGTCTTTGGAGCCTATGCTGTAGCCCCCTGGCTAAGAAACCTGCACTATCGTATTTTTTAAGTTGCATACATACGTTAATAGAAATGAATTGTAAATACAATTTGTAAAGAAAATGGGAATGCTGGTGTTCTCGCTCATTTAGAAGGCACGTAGGGTTAACAGGTAAGGGGCCACCGAAATATAGGTGCGTCGGTGGCGATGGCTTTTGAGGGTGGGATCAGCACCGGGCGTCGCAACAACACCCGCGGTGCCCCTCTGCATATACGGCCCTTTTTGTTTTTCCTTCCTTACTTTAATTTTCAGCATTTTTTTCTTTGACTTTCCAGCGTTAGCAACCGGTCATTTTCGGTTCGATAATTTTTTTTTGCGTTTAGGTTTTTTTTGAATTCTTAAATTTGAATGTTAACGGTCTGTCCGTGACGTCCGGTTCGGTCGGATGTTGTTTTAGTTTGAATTTATAAGCGTTTTGAGTCGGTCTCTGCGCATCTGTCAGGGTTTTTTGATTTTGACAGCTTTCAGTTTTGATAGGCATGATAGGAACTTTCTTCTGATTATGGCGCAGGAACAGTAAGGTTGGCAAGGACCCGCCCCAGCCGACAATGACTAGCCACTGTGCGCCACCACATCATGCCGACCGCCTTCCTTACTGCTTCCACCAAAAATGCGATTCCATAACAGATGGCGCCCAACGTGCTACCTGAGGCGCCGGGTGCGAGGGTCACTCCTGGTCAAACTGTGAAGTTGACTATCCCACCAGTCCGGGGTGAGCAGCCGCAGGAGCAGCCACCTGCGTTGAGGTGGGATGGTTAGACGGATCAGGGTGTCCGGAGTGATCATCGTCTCCGGTAGCTGAGGGATCCACGGACTTTACGTCAAGTTATCCGGATTTTTGTATTAACCCGATGAGGCAGTGCTGCACGCACTTTATATTTTTTTTTGTAGTTTGGGTTGTTATTTTCCCGGAATGTGGTCCGTTAGTCGGCTTTGGTATATATATGTCCGCTAACTGGGTTTTGAATTTTTGTTGTTTAAAGTTAATAGTTTTTTTTTTAATTTAGTTTTGCCGAATTTGTGTGTGAGTGCGTGTGTGTATGTGCTGAAAGACCCCAGCTCATCCCACGTCCCAGGTGGTAAGGTTGAATACCACCTGGATTGTGACGGGTTGAGCTGGGATTCAGAGTGACACCCCTTCTTGTTCCACCAGACTGGGGAGCGGTTCCGAAACCGCTCCACCCATTGCGGCGGAGGCAGGTGGGGTGTCCAGTGAGAATGGACGGGAGGCCTCAACACCCCCAACCAGTCCCAGGGCGAGCCCCTGGAGACTGCCCCTGCGTTGCGGCTAGGCGTGTTGAGAGCAACCCGTGTGTGCCTGGAGTGACCCTAGTGGCCCCAACCAGTCTCGGAGGGGGCCTTAAGACCCCTCGCATTGCAGTTGGGAGCACTAGGGACAAGTATGAATGAATTTGTGTAATTTTTTTTAACTGTAGCCCGAGTTCCTTCGGGAAAGGGATGCGTCAGCATTCCCATTGCTTACATATTATATATATATATATATCACTAACCGCCTTTTTCAGCTTTTGGAAATTTTTTTTATTCGGTACGCTTATGGAAGTAATCATTTTAGTTATTCTCGTGCATTTTTTTTCATATAGATATATACATTTTTTTTTTCTTCAACAAACCATCGTCTGGAAACAGAAGTGGTTTGAACACTAGGATTTGACAAATTGTATTTTTTTGACTATGTCGCGTGACCAGTCTTTTGGGCAACCGGGCCGGAATACTCCGTTCGGGAGTACGGGGAATTTGCGGGGAAACCAGCATCGGGCGGTAATAATAGGGGGGCTTTCCCCAAGGCCAGGTGTCCCTTGGTGGTGCGCACCCCAGTAGGGGGACAATACGGAGATCCCGCGGTAATGAACATGGGCTCGCATCTGAATGACCCTCGCGATAAAATGGACAGACCTGTAAGAACCAGTAATCTTAATGCGCCCCTATTAAGCGCGCATGATATCTCGGGGCTAATGACCAATGTGTAGACTTATGCACCGGATGGAGCTGGTGCCTTACCATTACACCAAGGGGTTGGAAACTTTAGAGAAGCTGCAGGGGACCGGGCGAATACCCCAGCAATGCAGGACGAAGCTACTCGTGGAGGCTCGTGGGTGGACGTGCTACACCAGCTGTTCCAGGCTTCGCAGGAGGAAATGCGGAGAGAGATGGGGTCAATCAGAAACAATATGGACCAGCTCAACACCGCTCTCGAATCTGCGCAGCAATCAGCGATTCAGAACCGGAACGCGAATAGGATGGACCGTAACCCACCTCCAACAGTAATACCACCAATATACCCTGCTCCGAGCAGCATAGTAGTGAAACCGCAGGAGTGGAAAATCTCGTTCGACGGCACTGGGAGCGTAGCAGATTTCCTTTTTAAGCTGAACCCTTGTGTGAGCGCACACAATGCACGGACGAACAAATAATGGCTAGTTTCCACCTTCTTTCCGGGCGGGCCGAAGAATGGTACTGGCTGTTCACGAAACTAAACCCAAATGCGACATATGCCTTTTTGTGCTACTCATTGAAAAGAGAGTTTGGCACTTTGAAAACTGACCACGAGATCATGATGGAGATTTCCATGCGGAAGCAAAAGGCAAGTGAGTGGTATGACGTGTTCCACACGGACATAATCTCCTTGAACGCGCGCTTAAGAGAGCCAATGTCGGAGGTTCTACTGATTGACATTATAAAAAGGGGCGTCAACAGTAGCCTTAAGCTGTTGCTTTTCAAGGCAGATGTAAGGACCCTTCATGATCTACGCGATGTAGCACGCAGAGGTGAACAAGTGCTGAAAGAAAGCAAGCTGTTGGGAGCCACTTACCCAGGACGGCATGTAAACGAAGCACGCGTGACAACCGCGGACATGAGGATGGAAGGCGAGGACGGCGAAATGGATCCGCAGATAGAGGCGCTGGAATATCGACGCAACAGGAGACCGGACTATTCGGGAATCCAATGCTGGAATTGCCAGGCAATGGGCCACTCATACATATACTGCGAGAAACCCATTAGGAATCCGTTTTGCTTTAAATGTGGCCATAGGGGAGTATTAACTCCAAAATGTCCTAGGGACCATCGCAGGCAGGGAAACCAGTACCCGAGCGAGAAGGCGGGGGAACCTCGTTCGGCTTCATAGCTCCCACACCAGCCAGTGCTCGAGGCGTCGTCCCCTGCACTGAACCAGAGGGTGAATCTCTGCATGGAGGTGGTGAGCTTCTGAGGTGCAGTAGTACCCTGGCAGAAGAACCCTCAAACGTAATAATAAAGTACGGACAATTCGAATAGTTCTGAATCCGAGAGTCAAACGTCCTCATTCGCGATGTGCGAGCCGATCAAGATTCTGCAACGCCAGCATAGGGATGTCGCTTGCCAAATGCAATTTTCACCAAACCTAGAAGAAAGGGAACATAGGTATGAACAAATAGGACAAGAGTACAGGAGCGTAGACTGCTGCAAGCCACCACGTTAACGCTTACAGAGGATGAAAGGCCTCTTGTAAAGGGTAAGATTAAGGATAGTTTTCTTGTAGGGCTGTTGGACTCGGGAGCCAACGTCTCCATCTTAGGAGAAAATGGATTAGAATTCCTAGAGGACAACGGCTTCGATTATCAGCCCTTATATGCGTTCGTATATACCACGGGCGGCAACAAGCAAAAAAATTTAGGCTCAGTATCTCTACCGGTCACCTTTAAAAATATCACAAAGGTTATTCGTTTTTACCTTGTCCCTTCACTTCTCCAAGAAGCCTACTTCGGGGTAGATTTTTGGAGAGCATTTGCGTTAGCTCGCGAAATATTCCCAAGCGTAGAGTACATAGAGATTAGACCTGAAAAGGAAGAAGAACGTAACCTCCACGAATTGCCACCAGACCGGAAATTAGAATTGCAAAAGGTCATCGAGACGTTTCCTTCGTACGAGAAGTTAGGCCTAGGGCAAACTAAATTAGTGGAGCACCACATCGACACCGGTGATGCCGTTCCTGAAGGACCCGTTCTTCCAGATCAAATTGACAGAGTCCTCCAAGGAAAAAACAGCATTCGCAGTTCCGGGGAGGCCTCTGTACCACTTCAAGGTAATGCCATTTGGTCTGTGCAATAGACCGCAGACTATGAGTAGGCTGATGGACAAGGCAATCCCTTCGCGTCTGCGAGAGAACGTCTTTGTCTACCTGGACGACCTGATGGTATGTAGCACTAATTTTGAGGATCACCTGAAGTTGCTGGCGGAAGTGGCAAAGTGGTTAACCGAGGTAGGGTTGACAATAAACGTGAAGAAAAGCAAATTTTGTCAGAAGGAAATACGCTACTTAGGGTACCTGATAGGCAGCTGGTGTTTGAACGTAGATCCGGGAAAAATAGAAGCAATGCAAAACTTCCCGATCCCTAAATCCCCTCGGCAAGTGCGTAGGTTTGTGGGCATGGCGAATTGGTACAGGGCGTTTATTACAAATTTTGCTGACTTGGCAGGTCCCTTGAACGACTGTCTCCGTAAGGACGGGGTTATATTCTTCCCAAGCAAACGCATCCGAGCGCATTAATAGAGAAATTGTTTCGAAGATTAGGATTTTCCTGAAAGATAAACCTGACCATACCGATTGGGATAAGCATATACCCGAGATTGTATCTGTTTTGAGAAGTGATTTTCAAACGGCGATTCAGTGCTCTCCATACTTTGCATTATATGGACAAAATATGGTCCAACATGCCTCAACGTACAAAATTTTAGAGAAGCTCGGCAGCCTTCGGGAAGACCAAGTTACGATAGTAAGCAGAGCTGACAAGTTGACCAATATTCGTGAGCAGATCCGTAGAAATTTAGATCAGGCCAAGGCTCTGGGAGTGAACACCTATAACAAGCGCTCTAGGCAAGTCAACTATAAGGAAGGTCAGGAAGTTTTTCGGAAAAACTTTGCCTTAAGTAACTTCAAACAGGGCATTAACGCCAAATTCCTGCCAAAAATACCTGAAGTGTCGCGTGCTTCGAAAAATAGGCAATGCACTGTATGATCTTGAAGACCTAAACGGGAAATTGATAGGTCGCTTCCACGCTTCGGATATTCGTCCGCAATGAACCAGAAATAACGTTTCTTTGCCAAATTACAATTTGATTTTTTTTATATCTACCTACCAATCGGACTTTTTTTGTCTGGGCGTTTTGGCGGTCGGGGGCATCTCGCCCAGTATTCTCCCCGAGCACTGACCTCATAGGATGTTCACCCGCATACTCACCGAGGACCGTGAACACCCTGGCAGTCCACGCTTAGGTCGGACTAGCCTTTCGGAGTTTGGACGAGTTCTCCATATCAAAATGTCTACACCTTTTTTTGTTTTGCCTTTCTGTGGGGCGATAGCCACTAGAAATCATCTTTCTGAGTTTGGACGAGTTCTCCATAACAAATGTCTAATTGCCGCAAAGCCCTTTTAAACTAGGAAACAGAATTATTTCCCGATTTGACTAAACTTTTTTGTTGATGGATCTATGTTACCCGGCTAGCTCCATAGTAGGACTTTGAGACTCTTATCTCAGGGGTGAGTTGTGCCCCACGTTGCTTGTAGTCGGAGGTCCCTGGCAGTGGCTTCCCACAGATGATCCAGTTTCCTGGTCGCTTCATCGTCAGGTCTTCAAAGGGAAGCAGGTTTGTTACGGTCTGCTGTTCTGGTCTACGGTTACGGTCCACTTGGAAGCGTTTTCGTGCGAACACACCTAGTGACTAGTGAAGGGACCAAAAAGTTGCGATGCAAAAGTATCGAAAACAAGAAAAAAAAGATCTGCGATCACTAGCGAAAATTGACACAAGTTTCCGGAAAAATTTGGAGGAAGAAGGCCGCTGCAAAACGGGCTTATAAAAAAGACACCAACTTAAATTAAAACGCGAGGGTAACCATAAAGTCGCCGCTAAAACCTTTATATGAAGCACCACCTTTTGATGAAGACAAATTCAATGCTACTGTAAACGAGGATAACATAAGGAAATTGCTAAGGGTCTTAAGAATACTTCTTAAATGTGGCTGGCTTTAAAATCCCCAATGTACCCAAACGAGTTGTAAAGCCAAACTTGAAGCATTCTTCGGCGGATAAAGACGATGACGCAGCTATAATTGTATCCGATCTGCAACGTGGCGCCAAAGTCGATTATGGTCCCACAATTCAACATTATGAGGATATATTCCGTGAAGCCGGCACTGAAGGCCTCACTATTATACCATTCAGTAAGTTGCGAAATGAGTGCAAGCCGTTTGAAACTGTACGCAAATTTGGCAATACATATGACTACTTTGTTGTGACGGTCGTTTGGTATGATATGCATCCGGTTTTTGTGGCAAGGTATTCCAAAAAACCACGCACCACCTTCCACACAGTTCGCATGGAAAGTCAGAAATTTTGAAACGCGAAATTGAGAAATCACTAAGTCGCACTGCTTATAAACAATTGCAAAAGGGAAAGAATCTCCAATAACTGGCGACCACAATAACCACCCACTGCGCAACAACCACCAGCGCGCCACCTCGCGCACGCTACCATACTCGACGGCGCCATATCCGACGCAACAATCACCAGCGTGCTATCATCATCGACTGAGTCATCCAACAGCGCCAATAACCACCAACCACTGGCAAAGACAACAACAGCAAGGCCCATCCATAGGCCTGCTGCAACGAACCCATATAGGTCTGCTGTAGTATCGACCGTGGCAACAGCAACCAGTAGACCAGCCGTGACACCAAGACCAGCACGAAATCGGTGAGTTCGTTCCGGATACGGAAAATATCTCCTAAAGTAGGTTCTTTTAAACAGATTTTCTGTAGATGCTTCTAGAATTTTACTTATTTCTTTTTTTTTATCTTAATGAGATTCATTTCCTTACTCAATGTTGTATTGTGGTTACAATAATTGCTCAAATGCACTTTCCCACAAACGAAAATTACACAAATCAATAAATGTTTGAGTTTGCGCTGTTACATTTGTTTAAAAGCTGTTAAATACTATATAATTATTGTTTGAGAAAATTTTGTAAGAACCTCCTATTAAGGTTATCGTCTCAAGGGATATATCCACGATACATACATACGTACATACATATAAAGTGTTCAAGAAAAAGATGTAATAATTGGATTTTTATAAAATGCGTCTTTCTAAGATTTTGTCTAATTAGTATATACCTATATACGTACATAAAATACCTATAAATTTAAGTTTATAAGTTACTTAACGAATATCTACAAAATGATAATAGTTACAAAAGATAAAGCAAGCATTAATTTGGTAAAACTTAAATGGAAAAAATTAGAATTAGAATCTAAAATTTAAAATAGATGTAACCCTAATTAAATACATAGAAAATGAAAATTTAGAGTGATGAAACTAAAGCTCAAAATAGACTTGAAATATGAAAATAGTTAAACCTAGTTGATTTCAACTAAACAGGAAAGGGAGTAGAGCTTAGAAAACTAAAGTAAGATGAATTATAAATAAGGCAAAAAAAAAAAATTACTTCATTTTTTTTTGGGAAATAACAAAGAAAAGTTAATAATAACAATAATAAAAATAATAATACTAATAATAATAAAAATAATAAAAATAAAAACAACTTAAACTAAAATAAAATGAAATAAACGAAATTGCAAAAAAATAAATAAATATACAAAAAAATAAATTAAACTATAATAAAATAAGATGTAATGAAATAATAGAGTTCATAAAACAATAGATTTAAAAATAGAATAAAATTTAAAATTAATCCAAATCAACTGTAATAAAATAAAATTAAATTATAATAAATAAATACATTAACTAAATAATTACGAGAAATAAACACAGTAAATAATATAACAATATACGTGGCTATAAAGAAAAAAAAAAATTTTTGTTTTAGAAAAATTTAATTTTACTTAAAATTAATAACAAAAAAACAAAACCACAGCAGAGCCCCAATTATCGAAACTTGTATTCAAACTTTATAGTCCTAAAATATGTTTTGTGAATGGAAGAAACATTCAACCAAATTCTTACTTTGTAGGTAGTATATTTACTATACATAAACACATTTATTTACATATTTTTCTCACACAAAGTGTTTATACCGATTATCAAAAAAAAAAGGAACATAAATATATGTATAATTTGAAATATTATGAGCAAAAGTAAAAGAAAGCACCGGGCGTCGCAACATCACCCGCGGCGCCCCTCTGTATATTCGGCCCTTTTTGTTTTTCGTTTTTCCTTCCTTACTTTAATTTTCAGCATTTTTTTCTTTGACTTTCCAGCGTTAGCAACCGGTCATTTTCGGTTCGATAATTTTTTTTTGCGTTTAGGTTTTTTTTGAATTCTTAAATTTGAATGTTAACGGTCTGTCCGTGACGTCCGGTTCGGCCGGATGTTGTTTTAGTTTGAATTTATAAGCGTTTTGAGTCGGTCTCTGCGCTTCTGTCAGGGTTTTTTGATTTTGACAGCTTTCAGTTTTGATAGGCATGATAGGAACTTTTTTCTGATTATGGCGCAGGAACAGTAAGGTTGGCAAGGACTAGCCACTGTGCACCACCACATCATGCCGACCGCCTTCCTTACTGCTTCCACCGAAAATGCGATTCCATAAGAACCTTTAGTAGTATATTAGTAGTGATAATAAATTTGTAAATGCCTACAGGCTTTGGAGGAAATAATTAATTTTCTACTAAATATTTCGTGAATTGATAAAGAGCTATGTTGGTTTAGAATTTTATTCAAAAATACACTATATCAAAATTTTTTCAAAAACTCCCTATATGAGCATAAGTTCAATGCATTTTGACATAAGAGGGAGTTAATAAAAATCATTCTGAAGCGTTCTTCAATCTAATTCTAATATAGGGCGTTTTTGTGATTAATCATGAAATGGGAAGTTTTTGAAAAATATTTTGAGATAGGACGATATTGAAAAGGCAGCCGACATGATCTGACAAAAAAAAATAAAAAAAATGGCTTATTGTCTTAGCACTTTATATTCCGGTCTTGACTTTGACAGAAGAGTTCAGCTTTTATGCGGTTCTGCTACACAAGGAGTATTCACCTTTTTATTCTGAAATTTCGGAATGCTCCTTTACGTTAAGTATTCATGGAAGTGTTCCGGATAAACCATTAATTTAGAATACACAGGGAGTATTCACCTTTTTATTCTGAAATTTCGGAATGCTCCTTTACGTTAAGTATTCATGGAAGTGTTCCGGATAAATTAGAATATTCGGAACACGTTCGTTTGATACTACCTCACATACATAATATTCCAAATATAAACCGATTGCCCAAATTCTTAAATGGAGACGAATGTTCCGAACATACGGAATGAATAAGTTAACATGCTCAATGCTTACATCTTGTTATGGCATCTCCATTATTTACTAATGACATTTTTAAGTGAATCGATTTACTAGTCGAGTTTTTGACGTTGAACAATGAATTTTGAATTGGTTTAGGCTTTGTATGTTCATGGGTTTACGAAAGTGCACGATTCCTTGGTGTCCATACTTTTCATAAAACCTATGCTCAGCCACACTAACAGATCATGGCATAGTTAATAAATTCGTCATAAAATTAAAATAAATGTTCTAAGGAATTATGCAGTTCAGTACTTATCCGGTATTTGTAAACTGATTGCTTCCTATTTCTACTACTAATATTTTTCGAAAAATCACAAAGAAACAACACAGTTAACGGATGTCAATTCGATTAGAGAGCAAAATGACTGCAATTGTCAAAAAATTTGTTAGTCGAGCAAACCTTTTGTGATTGAATCATGGACACGTTCACCACCAACTTGACGTTCTTCAAAGTAATCACATTGACCCAAAACACTTGAATTAATATCATTAGCTGTAGTCATAACAGCACCACCGACCTGATAAGACAAACATTTTTATTCTACACTTTCTAATATAACAAAAAACTTACCTCAGCATCTTGAGATTTGGTGATGTGGAATAGAGTTTTACGGCTGGATGCACAATATCCAATAGTTTCATAATGGTTGCACCATCATTTGAAATTGTGGCCTTACCACTGGAGTCAACAATATGCTAGTCCATACTGCGTGTACCCAATGTAGTGCGTATAGCGTCCACAATTGATTGCGAGGCATTGATGTTGGATATGAGTTGAGGTTTACCTTGAGAGCTATCGGTGCCCAACCATTTTTACACAAAAACTCATATGTACCCAATACAAGTTCAGGACGTTCATATTTATCGACACGCTATCCCGTGTGGCCCAAATGTTGGAAATATACAGTTGGCACTGTTGAGAATAAATATGGAACAATGAACACAAGTAAAAGTGAAAGATTTTTTTTACCATCTGTTGTTACTTTACACATAAGACATTGGAACGACGACCAGCATCTACAAATTGCATACTAGCCTTGCAACGATTACATCTAACTGGACGCAATTCACCAAAATTTACAATGGGTGGCTCATATTCACCCTTAACCGTGCGAGCCATTGGTGAGACGGTAAGTGTAATGTACAAAGCTGTTGTTTTTAATAAATCAGCTGTTGCAGGTATGCAATACAAAGAGGACCTGCAAAGGAGAAAGATCAATGTAATTGCCAAAACATTAATTTCGAATATCAATACCTAACGTAACGTGTCGAGGAGTTACGCTGATCTTGTGCCACATATTTTGTGGTCACCAATGGTGGTAATAAACCTTGTTGATTAGTAATAAAAGCACCACCAGGGCTATTTTGATTTTCAATGATAACGCTTATCGGATTTGGCATCTGATCGGGATCTAAACGGCGTTAGGCTTGATCATACTGTTGCGGCTGTTGATGTATACCAGTACCAGGTGCAGGTGGTTGCTAAAGAAAATAATATAAATATAATCATCAGCAATATTTGAAATATATTAATTGTATTAGCATACATTATAACCAGGACGTCGGGGTATTGGGGGTTGACCCCGGATGGGTGGCTGACTGGGCATTGGCGCCTATCCAGCTTGTGTGCATCATTTGACCCATGTAACCACCTGGTGCACCTGGTTGTTGTAGAGGATAACCTGGCTGTTGAGGATAACCAGGTGGACCAGGTTGAGTTGGATAGCCCGGCTGTTGTGGCATTGGCAAATAGCCATGCTGGGGAGGTTGTTGCTGCTGCTTTTGTGGCATTGCATAACCCGGTTGCTGTTGCGGTATATACTTTGGCATAACTGGATGTGGTGTCATTGTCCCACCTGGTCCAGTAGATGCGGGCGGCATACCTGGAGAACCATGTTGCCCATGGCCTCCAAATGCCTGGAGCATAGGATGTTGAGGTGGCATTTGACCGGATTGTGACTGCATTAGTCAGACTGTCGTGGCATTGGACCCAGTTGCAGTTGTTGTTGTAGCATTTGCTGTTCACCTGTTTGCTGGTATGGAGATGTAACACCGCCTGCAATTGATGTTGGTGGTGTAGCTGATCAGTTTGAGGAGGACTAGTCTAGAAAAATAACAAAATTTATTAGACAGAAGATTATTTAAATATATATGTTTCCGTACACTGCTTGTTTTGGTGGTGGCATATGAGGCAAGCCAGGTATAATTGTGCTATTTACAGTCATATCGTTGGGACCGCCAGGTACAGACTGCCCTGGCGGTGTCGTTGCTGGAGGCGCTGGCGAATACATGGAAGTTGGCGCATTGGCTCGAGGCCGCGGCTTAGATGTATGACCAGCTATAAAGTTTTTGTTATTGTGGGTGCCGTTGTTGCGCTTGCATACCAGTTGGTGGTCCATAGGATAATGGTAGAGCATCTTGCTACAAAAATTATATATACTCGACATAGTTTAATGCTCCAAAATTAGCACCTGCCTGCAGCTCAATTCGCGGAAAATGGCGGACTCGCAGAAAATTATTTTCCACCCAAAAATGATATATTTCACAATACCTATGAATATAGTAGGTGCGAGAGAGCACGATACATTGTGGCAAAGCTAAAATTGTCAACAGGCTATTTCATTTACAAAATTTTTCATTCCAAATCGCCACCCCTGTCAAAATTCGTGTGGCTGTGTGCGTTTTTGGTCACACGATTTTTGCAGGGACTATTCGGATCAGAAATTGAACCATATAAATATCAGAATCACAAAGTTGTTGTTGCATTAGCATCCCAGCAAAAATATGCCCGTAAATTGGTTAGTAAAATGACTAAAACCTGTGTCGATGGAACCGGTAAATCGTTAAGTAGCATTTGTAGAGGGCAGGGTCAAGTTTTGTGACCAGTCCGTTCCGTCGTACCTATTTATGTGATTTTCCATACTGCTCACACATATACGGTGTTACCGCCGTTCCTAGTGGGTACTTTGCATTTATAGTTACAACCGTTCCTACTGGGTGCTTGCATATATTTTGTGCGGTATAATTCAATGCATACCCATTTATTTATGTACTCATCCTTCTCTAAACATATCTGAGAGACTTGCGGTAAATAAGGTGGCGTGGCGATAAAAAATAACATCAATGCAAAGCTATAAAGCTGTTTTGGTCGCCAACGCAAAGTCAGTAGCAAACAAATGTTTTTAAAGTTGTTATAACATCATATTTGTGCATAAGTTGTACGGAATAAAGTCACTACTAAGAAAAATTTGTTTTTTACCCATAACGGAAGATTCGCAATTTAACAAAGTCTTTAAAAACATTTTCTACCGCTGTTCGCGACAAAATCTAAATATTAAAATCATTCAAAATGATAAATAACGGTGAATCAAGTGAGTAATTCAATTGCTCCGCATGCAACGGAAAATATTGTAGCCGCATGGTACAATGCGACCAATGCGACAGGTGGTACCACTTCTATTGTATCGGGGTCAACAGCGGAATAGAAGACGTGAACTGCAACTGCAATAAATGCTACCCTTTAGCTTCTACCGCAAAAACGAGTGCTGCAGCTCCCCCGAACAACCAGCAATCAGTGATGGTATCAGCCCCTCATCCAAGTTGCCCACAATCAATTTCTTCACCTACACTTGACATACGTTCACATGTCCTCACGCCGTTAGTCTCATGGAGCACGAGCGGTAGTCACTCAGGAGCAGCTACAAATACTGTAAATGCTGCTGAACAAATGGTTACAACATCGCTGCAACTCTGGGCAACATCATCTGCATCACAGCAGCCAACATCACTATGCTTCCTGATATCATCGAATGCTCATCTCACGAACGACGTGGCAGTAATAACTTCAGTCCCACCATAATCTCGTTTACGCACCGAAACAGGTAATCACCACGCGGAAAGAGGAAAAGTGTTAGAGCTACGCCTAGCTATGCTTGAGGAAGAAAGGCTTATTAATCAAAGCTATCTTGAAAAGAAATATGACTTACTATCACATTCGCATGGTGTCCCAACGAAAAGTAATTATGCTCACAACGTAAAGACTTCACCTACACCTTCTCAGATAGCAGTACGACAAGTCATTCCAAAGGAGCTCTCTCGTATTTTCATGGTAGCCCGGAGGAATGGCCTTTGTTCATTAGTAGCGTTGAAACCAGTACGGAAGTCGCAGGCTATTCCAACGCTGAGAACTTAATACGTTTGCAGGCCTGTTTAAAAGGTACGGCACGAGAAATAGTCCGGTGCAAACTACTACTGCCAATAATGGTTCCGGAAATCATCGCCACTCTGCGCATGTGTTTTGGTAGGCCAGAACTAATCATCGAAAATCTGATCGAAAAGGTACAAAAGGTTCCACCTGTAAAAGATAGACTAGATGCCCTCATAGATTTGGCACTCTGCGTACGGAATGTATATTCCACTATGGAATCCTGCCGCATGAACAACCCTATGTTAGTAAAGGAATTGGTAGACAAACTGCCGAGCAATCATAAACTTTCCTGGGCCATGCATCCAAAAGTACCAAACGTGCCGATAGTAAAGGTTTTTGGTGATTGGCTATACTCACTTGCTGAGGCAGCGAGTCAAGTAGTGGGATACACAAGCACGAAAAAGAGCGGGATAGTCAGCACACATTTGCAAACATCAACTGCCAAACGAAGTACAAGCTGCTGCCACTGTAAGGCTGATGGACACCGAATAACACAGTGTGAAGAGTTTAAAAATCTGAGTGTAAATAGCAGACGGGATGTTGTTCATGCATCAAAGCTATGTCACCAATGCCTTAATGCCCCCCGATACAGATGCTTCGCAACCAGGCGGCTGCAATGCCAAACACCATCCACTCTTGCACGGAAGCACAACTTCGAACGCCCAAAATGGCGCAGTACACCCCGGCCTGGCTGCAAGTGGCAGCGTTAACTCTCATAACGATGCTAGACAAAAGCTCTCTACCTACTTTCGTATCTTACCGGTTCGTATATATGGTAACAATAATTGTATTGATACGTTTGCCTTTTTAGATGAAGGTTCATCGGTGACCCTAATCGAGGAAGAAGCGTTCAAACAGCTTAACTTGAAAGGTGTCGCTGACCCGTTATGTCTTCGCTGGACAGATCACAGAACTCGAATGAAAACTCATCCGTTAGGTCTTCTATCAAGATAAGTGGCACACAGCATGAGAAGGCGTTCACTATTACCGGGGTCCACACAGTGAACCATCTTGGACTGCCCATGCAATCTATTGATATGGCAAAAATAAGCAAGGACTACCCATACTTGGCTGGTCTCGCTATACAATCCTAAATTAATGCAAAGCCAACAATACTCATTGGCTCCGATAATTGGCATGTAGCCGTACCACTAAAAATTCGAGAAGGTAGGTCACGCCAGCCAATAGCAACGAAAACAAGATTGGGATGGGCTTTACAAGGGCAGTGTGGCGGCTCTACGTTGGACGCATGCTTAAATATACATACATGTGCATGCGAAAGCGAATATGAACAGCTGCATGACCTAGTTAAAGATCACTTCAAATAAGATGGCGCCAAACCAACGACGCTGCTGTCACATGATGACCAAAAGGCACTAGCTATTCTCGAATCCACGTGTAAAAAGGTTGACGACAGATATGAGGTTGGATTACTATGGCGGCACAAAGAAGTCTGTCTGCCTGATAGCTACGAAATGGCTCACAAGCGCCTTATATGCCTCAATAAAAAGTTCCAAAAAGATCCATCACTTAAGTTAGCTATGCAGATGCAGGTCGACAATCTCCTAGCTAAGGGTTTCGCGAAAAAGTTGAGCACAACCGAAATTGAAAATCACAAGGGACGTGTCTGGTATCTGCCCATATCCGTAACGCACAATCCGAATAAGCCACATAAAGTACGTTTAGTTTGGGACGCCGCAGCTAGGAACAAAGGGGTGGCACTTAATGATGTTATATCAGCCAGACCCGACCTTTTAATTCCTTTAGTGGACATCTTATTAGAATTTCGTGTGGGGAAGGTTGCCATCTGCGGTGATATTGCCGAAATGTTCCACCAAATTAACGTGGCCGCCAACGACATGCACGTCCAAAGATTTCTCTGGCTCGACAAAGACGATCACATTAATACCCCTAGCATTTACGTCATGCGCGCTCTCTATTTTGGCATCAGCTGCGCTCCGTGCATCGCGCACTATGTACGCGACAAAAATGAGACTACTTTTGAGCAAAAATTTTCGGAAGCTGTCGGTGCTATTAAGAAGTATCATTATGTCGACGATTTCATCTACAGCGCAGATAGCGAAGATACCGTCATAGAAATAGCGTCAGCAGTCAAGCATGTACATACTTCCGCTGGGTACCATATGCGCAATTGGGCATCCAACTCTGCAAATGTCTTAAAATCCGTAGAGGGTAACACCGTAAAAACCCAAGTGCCATTAGAGTTGAGCTCCGACGAAAAGATTCTTGGAATATTCTGGGATCGCAATAAGGATGTGTTCAAATACACATTCAGGTTCACGAAACTAAAGCGAAACGTTGTAGTTGGTGATACCACACCGACAAAGCGCGAAATCCTCCAAGTCTTAATGTCGATATTCGACCCACATGGGTTTTTATCTCAATACACAATGACGTTGAAGATTTTACTCCAAGAGATATGGCGATCAGGTATAGGCTGGGATGATGAGATCGACGCCGCAATGAAGTCAAAATGGTGCAATTGGAAGACCGCCATAGTAGCCATGGCCACAATAGAAATACCCAGGTGCTACCCCCTTTATCTTTACATTGCCGAAGATCTTCAACCTTACCATACCTTTGTGGATGCCGGCGAGTTAGGATACGCAGCAGTATGTTATTTACGCGTCAAAAGCGGAGCCCTTATAAGCATCTCTGTCGTAGCTGCGAAATCGAAAGTAGCACCTCTGAACCCAGTTCCGATTCCTCGACTGGAGCTACAAGCTGCAGTACTGGGCGCAAGGCTGGCATCAAAGATATGCGGACCACGGCTACAAATAAAAAGAAAACTATTCTGGACCGATTCTACCACCGTGCTGAAATGGCTTTGTATGGACCCTCGACAATTTCGTCAATTTGTAATGTCCAGAGTTGCTGATATCTTAGATCGGACGAGTTTAAATCAGTGGAAATGGGTACCTTCACTATCAAATCCCGCTGACCTCGCAACCAAGGTTGATTCCAAAGCTGAGGCTGACCTCTGGTTTAAGGGGCCTCCCTTCTTGTACGACGACGAGAACGAATGGCCATACCGCCGCGACTTGGGACTATTAGATAACAGTGAATTAAAAAATCATCTTTATATGAATGTCGAATATTTTTCAAGCTGGAGAAGGTTTTATCGCGCGTTAGCTACATTCATTCTTTACGTAGAAAAGGTCAAAGCAAAGGCTCATTCGCAAAAACCACCGGATAAGGTTACCTTCGAGATGCTTGAAGTTGCAAAAATAACACTGATAACTCAAGCGCAACTCAACGAGTTTGGAAACGATATACTTAGCCTAAATAGCGGTAAGAGTATCGAAGGACACAGTAAATTAAAAGGTCTAAATGTATTCACAGAGGAACAGGGAGTTATATGCATCAGAGGCAGGAATGAATTCTTAACAGCTCGTAATGCTGTTGTGTTGCCTGGTAAGCACCATATCGCCTACTTGATAGTTAAAGACATCCACGAAAGGTATCACCACCTATAGCACGAAAGTGCAATAAACAATGTGCGAGAAAGATACCATATACCACGACTACGGGTTTTGTACCGAACGGTACGTCGAGACTGCCAAGTTTGCAAGAACGTACTCGCCAAACCTCGGCCTCCACAGATAGCTCCCTTGCCCGCCGCTTGACTCGCCAGTTTTGAACGACCATTTATTTACGTTGGCCTCGACTACTTCGGTCCTATCCACGTTACGGTAGGCCGACACCGAGAGAAGCGTTGGGGAGTGATCTTTACATGCCTCACTGTTCGTGCTATTCACATAGAGATAGCTTACAGCCTCGATACCAGTTCTTGCATCTTATGCATACGAAATTTCATCGCACGGCACGGAATACCAAGAGAAATCTACACCGACAACGGCACAAATTTCAAAGCAACTGAAAAAATTCTACGCAACGAAGTGAGTAATATAGATTACACAGCTATGCAAACTAAGTTTAACGATATTAAATGGAGGTTCAACCCACCGGCAGCTCCTCATATGGGCGGAGCGTGGGAACGCCTGATAAGGTTAATTAAAACCGTATTGAATGTAACAAATCCCAACCACAAATTTAACGACGAAACTCTTCACAGCACTCTCTTTGAGGTCGAATTTATAATCAACTCTAGGCCACTTACATTTGTATCCATAAAGGCAAACGACGACACAGCTATCACGCCGAACCACATATTAATCGGATCATCTTCAGGTTACAAGCCAATCGGCAACAGTGGGGACCTACGTCAGCGCTATCGTCAAACGCAACTGTATGCTGATAGGTTCTGGCAGAGATGGGTCAAAGAGTATAGGCCGATTTTGACACGACGATCTAAATGGTTCGAAAAGCAGGCTCCATTAAAAGTGGGCGACGTAGTTGTTATCGTCGACGAGTCTATGACAAGAAACTCGTGGCCAAAGGGAGTTATAGTCGATGTTACCACAGCAAAAGATGGTCTAGTAAGACGGGCGACTGTAAGAACTTCACGCGGCATCCCGGAGCGACCTGCCACAAAACTAGCTGTACTAGACGTCCGCAATGTGGAGAAGTAAGCTCGAGGGTTCGCTTATGAGGGGGGAATGTTACCGCGGCTCCTAGTGGGTACTTTGCATTTATCGTTACCACCGTTCCTACTGGGTGCTTGCATATATTTTGTACAGTATAATCAATGCATACCCCTTTATTTATGTACTCATCCTTCTCTAAACATATTTGAGAGGCTTGCAGTAAATTAGGTGGCGTGACGGTAAAAAATAACATCAATGCAAAGCTATAAAGCGGTTTTGGTCGCCAACGCAAAGTTAGCAGCAAACGAATGTTTTTAAAGTTGTGTATAACATCATCTTTGTGCATAAGTTGTACGGAATAAAGTCACTACTAACGCCCTGATTCTAGTGTGGTAACAACATTCTTCACCACGGTAACGGAATCATGTGGAAACTTTTACACCCTTTTGGTATTCTACCTGCGAAAGTAGCCGGATAATTTTTTTACCCACAAAAGTAGGTGGTTACATCGAAATAACCACACAACAGCTGTTGTTTAGAAAACGGCAAAACTGAAAAATAAATAATTGTAAGCGCAAATACAAATTTCTTTACATTATGTACTTTCACAGAATAAATTACAATATACCTATGTAGAAACTTATCATGCCTAATATGCATATACACATCGTCCCGTTTATTCGTTAACCTCGCATCTACAAGTGAGACATTTTTGGTAAAGCGAACACGGTAGCCACACCACGTTTTCATTTGGGACCAAAATTCATCGAAGAGAAGGACCAAATTTTTGTTTTATTTTATTAGTATAAAATATTAAATTTTAGGATGGTTCCATATAAAATTTTACTAAACATAGTGAAGGCGTTCCTTTAATTCAAGTTGAACAAACAAATATATGTGCATGCAACCAAAAATGGTACTATATTTTTACATAGGATAAGTCTATGTCTTCCACCAACAAACGTTGTGAACCTAGTTTTGGTCACAAAGCTCTTGGTTCTAGCATTATGTTGTTGATTGCAGTAAATCATAAATGAAACTAGGCAATTTTTAGTGCTATTTTTATAGATGCTTACTTTTTCCCTTAACGTTTAAACTTCATATCAGAGCCTAGATTCAGTAAGTGTGAGTTTTGATCCCAGGCAGAACCCCTGACTGCTAGCACCTACGGGAATAATTTTATACAAAACATTTCTTCCGAAATCAAATCTCTATTGCATTTGCTTCCTTCTGTCTTCGAGTTAAAATATTTCTTGTGCCAAGATACTTAGTTTTCAATTACCTTGCGTGGTTTAACACCACAATAGTCCTGGAATTCCTTGAACTCATTGAGTTGGGTGAGAAAGATTTAAATATCAAAGTGCCAAACGAGAAATAAAGCATAGAATTTCTTTGTATAAGTTTTGAAAGTGTTAGGCTCGCGGCAGAGGGCTCGCTATAAGCCTAGCATAGCTTATACAAGCAATTTTTATTTTCATATATTTTACATAGTGTTGTATAACCGATCGATATATCTAGCCGTTATTAATATTATTTTAAAACAAGAGTTTTTTTTGATAAGTCGGTTATTTCATCAACAATAGCTATCTTCACCACCAGAAGGAGTCACTATTGTTTCCTACACCATATGGTCGCCAACCCTAAAGATTACCCACTGGAAGAAGCTACAGGCCTGCCAAAATACTGCCCTCAAAATACTGCCCCACGGGTTGTCTCCTTATGTCCCCAGAACACCATCTACATAATGAGGCGAGAATACTCCCAATATGTGAAAGAAATGAAATGCTAACCGAACAGTTTCTGTTGAATACCAGGGATCCTGGGCATCCCAAGAGACATCTGATTGATGAGCCAACACCGCCCAGGGTCTTAAGGAGTCACCTCCGTAAGCACTATGAGGAAATACGGCACCTCAGAACTCAGCAGTATGAAGCAGAAAACACAAGCAGGTCCTTGGTAAACTCCATAAACAGGCATCGGACCTCTATGTCAGGAATTGCCCGGTGAATTTAGTACTCAAAGAACAATACCCTAAACTTGCAGAACAGGCCCGCATGCTCCCTAGGGAAACGCGAGTCACTCTAGCCCAACTTCGATCTGGATACTGTAACAGGTTAAACTCCTACCTATCCAGAATCAACCCCGACATACAAAATGTCCCTGTTTGCAATGTGTCCCCACATGACACCAACCATCTCTTCAATTGTAATGTGGAACTAACTCTTCTAACACCCCTCTCATTATGGTCCACCCCTGTTGAAACAGCAAATTTCCTCAGACTACCGTTAGAGGACATTGATGACAATTTGTGATTAGTCAGACCTATTGGATGGAGCAAAGCACTGCTACAACAATAACATCAGAAGGCACTCGAAGACGACGCCTCAAAACTAACAACCAAAGCAAAAATTATCATTTCACTGACACAAATTTTATATTTTTTTTCTTCCGTTGTTGGACACAATCTTTTCATAATATTACTTAAAAATTTCAGATTAGACATTTTTTTCAAGTTGTATTTTGACTTACCAGCAACAAGAGAATCATGTTTAATTGTACGCCGCACAATCATTATAGCATCATGTAACGAAGCTCAGTTACTTCCAAAAATTGTTCGGCACTGCCACGTAAAATCAATGTACATGTTCTAGCATTAACGCAACCTTTAAATAATTATAAGCTATAAAAATAAAATTAATGTCAAACCCACTATCAAACCTTGGAAAATGTTGAAACGTTCACCACCAAATTGACTTTCTTCAAAGTAATCACATTGACCCAAAACACTTGAATTAATATCATTAGCTGTAGTCATAACAGCGCCACCACAAGTTTCAATTGTACGTTTCAAATCTTCTTCTGGTACACTAACAGCACAGAACATATCACGATCTGCAAAATACTGTGTAGCTATATCACCAATTGGAAGTTTAGATAATATATCATTGGCGCCTTACTTAGCTAGTTCATTGTACAGAATACGTCATTCATCATAAACAATTTTCTGATACTCTTAGACATTATCAACACGTACTTCAGCATTATCACGCTCAGCCTTCAATTCCAATTCTATATTTAATAATGCGATTTTAATTTTTTTGTGCGACTTTGTGTCCATCAAAGGAAAGTACAGCGTCCAAAACTATTTTAGAAAAGAAATCTTTTTGTTGACGAATAAATAAATAAATAATCACATTGCTGTGGCAGCGCTTTTTTCCAATAAAGCACGTTGATGTTCCTTTGATTGGCGCTTCGACATGTACAGCCATGTTATATTTGGGGAATGCATAATTGTAATGCTTTACGTATAGCTTTAATGATGATACGTGCATGCACGCCTTCCTCAACATATGGCTTAACTTGTTTTAAGATTTCACCTGCTTAAAGTACTACTGAAGTGGTGCCATGGCCGACCTGATAAGAGACACATTCTTATTCTACACATTCTAATATAACAAAAAACTTACCTCAGCATCTTGAGATTTGGCGATGTCGACTAGAATTTTACGGCTGGATGCACAATATCCAATAGTTTCATACTGGTTGCACGATCATTTGAAATTGTGGCCATACCACTGGAATCAACAATATGCTTGTCCATACTGCGTGAATCCAATGTAGTGCGTACAGCGTCCACAATTGATTGCGAGGCATTGATGTTTATATGAGTTGAGGTTTACCTTGAGAGCTATCGGTACCCACACATTTTTTACAAAAAACTCATATGTACCCAATACAAGTTCAGGACGTTCATATTTATAGATGTCCGGTGTGACCCAAATGTTGGAAATATGCAGTTGGCACTGTTGAGAAAAAATATGGAAGAATGAACACAAGTAAAAGTGAAAGATTTTTTTACCATCTGTTGTTACTTTACACATTAGACATTAGAAACGACGACCAGCATCTACAAATTGCATTTTAGCCTTGCAAACGATTACATCTAATTGGACCCGATTCAGCAAAATTTACAATGGCTGGCTCATATTCATCCTCAACCGTTCGTGCTATTGGTGAGACGGTAAGTGTAATGGACAAAGCTGTTGTTTTTAATAAATCAGCTGTTGCAGGTATGCAATACAAAGAGGACCCGCAAAGAAGAAAGATCAAGGTAATTGCCAAACAAATCCTAACGTAACGTGGCGAGGAGTTACCCTGATCTTGTACCACATATTTTGTGGTCACCAATGGTGGCAATAAACCTTGTTGATTAGTAATAAAAGCACCACAAGCGCTGATTTTCAATGATAACGCTTATCGCATTTGGCATCTGATCGGGATCTAAACGGCGTTGGGCTTGATCATACTGTTGTGCCTGTTGATATATACCAGTACCAGGTGCAGGTGGTAGCTAAAGAAAAAAATACAAAAATAATCATCAGCAATATGAAGTACCAGTTACTTGAAACTTGTTTGCAAAATTGCGTTGTGATCATTATTTTTATATGTATGCAATCAAATTGTCTCTGTATAAATTATATTCTGTATATATTTTATCTACTAATAATTTGCTTTATTGTCAATTTCATAAATTATTATTTAATAGCTCCTTCATGAGTACATTTTAACACATTTACAACATTTTAAATTTTGCTTACTTCTAAGTTTTTAATTGAAATTGTCAAGCGTTTAATTAAATGCTGTTAAAATATTACCAATTGTTTTTGTTTTTATCGGCCTATTGATAAATGAAATTAAAAAATAACAATAATTATCATTAGAAAAAAATTATTGTTCTGGCCTTGAGCTCGAATCGAACCTTGAATCGTTAAAATATTACTTTAAAATTGATGACTGCTTATGTTGTTTATATCGTGTATTACATCTGAGAACTAAATGTCGGTATATTTGGTCTGTATAATTGTTTAATTTGTAGACTGATAAATAAATAAATAAATATTTGAAATGTATTAGTTGTATTAGCATACATTATAACCAGGACGTGCGGGTATTGGGGGTTCACCCGGCATGGCTGACTTGGCATTGGCGCTTGTCCAGGTTGTGTTGGTGGCAACATTTGACCCATGTAACCACCTGGTGCACCTGGTTGTTGTAGAGGATAACCTGGCTGTTGAGGTTATGGAGGAAAACCAGGTGGACCAGGTTGTGGTGGATAGCCCGACTGTTTTGGCATTGGCAGGTAGGTTGTGGCTGCTGCTGTCGTGGCATTGCACAACCCGGTAGCTGTTGTGGTATATACCTTGGCATAACTGGATGTGGTTTCATTACCCCACCTGGTCCAGTAGATGCGGCGGCATACCTGGAGGACCATCCCAGCAAAAATCTAGTGACCGAAAATTGCGACCAACAACAACAGCTTGGATAAGCTATATATTTTGCGCTGGCAACCCCTTGAATCAATTTGGTATTTAAATCGCCTCTTTTGACAGGCATACCTGCCGGGGGTATATACTTAGCCCCTAACCCACTGGGGGTGAACTTCGCGTATCTTGACCGGCGGTGGAGAGTCAGAACGAAATCCTCCAAATAAACAAGTAGGCGGAAGAACAGTATTTATTTGGGTAATAGTATAGTTGAGGGGTTGACTGCTAATACGCGTCCAAAAATATCGAGAGCTGTGTCAAACGTCGCGTCTTGATATCAGTATTAATAATCCGAAGGCGGAAAATAAAAATTTTAACTCGTTGAAAAGATATTAACGAAAAACCGAAAATGACCCGCGGGTACCTCCGTAACGGAGGGTGTAGTATTTTGGCGCAAAACACCTTTTTGCGCTGGCGGTCTTCGGCCGTACTACAACATTACAACAACCACATTAAAATCGCCAACTTCAACTGCAAATATCTCCGGACAGAGATTAAATTTTTATTTTCCTTCGGATTATTGTTCTCGAGAGTAATACGCGTCTTTTGACACCTCTCTAGTTATTTTTGGTAGCGTATTAGCAGTCGACCCCTCAACTAGACTATTACCATAGGGAAAAATATTCGCAACGACCACCTTCATCAAAGCAGCGATAGTCACATTTTTCGCAATGTTCATTTACATACAAAACAATTACCCCACCTGATGCTGAGCGACTGTTTTTTCTTGGCTTTCCAATAAAAATGCATTAAAAGACAACATAACAGTAATTGAAACAGGTTATAACATACTTTTCCGCAATCACAAAAGAAATTGCATGCACGAACTGAATTATTCAAAGTGACGCAGATGCTACCAAAAATGCAATAACCTACATCCATTAAAACTTACTTGATTTTGGTTCCTTTGTGGAAAATATAAATGTATTATTAATATAAAATGCAAATACCGATGCGCACACAACACTTAATTTAAATTTAGTTTTTATTATATCTGAAATTATTTGTAAATCAATTTTTATTACTCTGCTGTTGCTGCGCTTGTGGTTTCAAGCTGAAAACAACCAATGGCGGATTCGCAGAAAATTTTTGTGACGTATTTGAGGGTACATAGCATGTAAGAAAAGGCAAGCATATATGGATCGGACATTTCAATTACGCCATCTCATTCTGTCATACTAACAATTGTGGAACAATGTGGGATATTTTGTTGTTGGTCGCCATTTTCAGCCACTATTTACAAGTTTGAAAAGATGCAGTGCGCCCGTATCTATAAAAATAAAACCATACAATTTTAATAAAAACGGTGCGTCCGTAAAAATACCAACACATTGAGATCTTTTTAATAAAGCGGTGCGTCCGTTATCAACAGCCAGGTCTTTTTACCAACATACAATATTTTCCTTTGAAATCAAATTAAATTGAATTACTTCAATATACATTCAATTTATCATTAAATATTCAGTCTTTCACTAAATTGCTGGATAATTCTTTCAATTTCACATCAAAATTCAATTCATTTTAAATTTCGGTTAATTTTCGTAAGCAATTTCTATAAATTCGACTTTAATCAGTTTAAATATTTCTTCTCTGTTTCCTACTATATATTTTTCTTCGAAACAAGAAAGTAGTTCCCAAATTTCAGAGCAAGACTCAGATTCCGAAAATTCAGATTCCAATTCAAAAAATTTTAATTCCGAAAGTTCGTATTCCGAAAATCTTAATTTTAAAAGCCCAGTTTCCGAAGGCGCAACCACATATTCGCCCAGTACAATCAAAAACCTTGTTGTTAGACTTTCTTTGTCCGGAGAGTTTCACGGATTTGAGGAATTGCCCGAAACACATATTTCAAACCCTTTTAATTCCGATACAAAAATGGCAACTCCTGAGGAAAAAAGAACGTTTATCGGCATGGGTGCTGGTATTATGCGTGAAAATTATAGCAGCGAACCCTGGGTCTTGAATCTTTCATTAATAAAATTGAGTTAATTGAAGAACTTGTCGACGAAAATTTAACTGGCACTTGTATTTCATTTATTAAATCCAAACTCGATGGTAAAGCTCGAGAAGCGAACTCAAATACTTTCAGTTAATGATATAAAAATAGCACTACGTAACCGTATAAAACCCGACAACTCTAAAGTTGTGGCTGGAAAAATGGCAGCTTTGCAAATAAACAGTAATAACTACACTGATTTTGCTAAAGGCGTTGAGGAATTAAAACGTTCGCTTTTTATTGAGGGCATAACTCAATCTAAAGCACACGAGATGGCTGTCGAACAAACAGTTAATGTTTGTCGGTTAAACGCGAGAACACCTTTAGTAAAATCCATTTTAGCCTTCACCACATTTTCCGATTCCAAAGACGTAGTAGCTAAACTGATTGCTTAACAATCAAACGAAATAAAAGAATGCCAAGTTTTAGCGTTTAAGGCTAGTAGAAATAATCAGTATAGAAGTTTTCAAGGTACCGACCGTGGTCGCGGTTTTCACATCCAATATGGTAATTCTAATACATATAGGCAAAACAGGCAAAATTTTAACAACAACTTTACTCGAGGCAATCAAAGGCAAAATTTTCGTCCGACAAATAGTCGTTTCCAAAGCAATAGTAATAGCAGTAACAACAGCAACAATATAGGCAATACAAATAATTCTCGAACTCCCAACAACAGAAATGGAAATGCGAATGTCAGGGCTTTAAACGCGGAAGCCCCTCAGCAGCGAACACTGAGGGAGGAAGCGACAGATTACTAATAGACTATTCACAAAAATCCAATACTTTAAATATTTACTGTTTAAATTTAAATTTCTCTGAATTCATCCAAATTAACCTAAACGGTTCTAACAAACTTTGCACATTTCTTGTCGACACAAAAGCCGACATCTCCTTTATCAAAATTTCTTGTATCAACAAAACTTCATCAGTTAATCATAATAATACAATTAATATAACGGGAGTTACTTCCGAAACGGTTTTTACGCTAGGCACTTTTACAACCAAGCTACATTTTTCTAATTTTTTCATCACACATACACTACGTGGTAAATAATGATTTTAATTTCCCGACAGACGGAATACTAGGAAAAGATTTCTTAAAAGAAAACAAATGTAATATCAACTATAACTCAAATAGTATATCTTTTTGGATAGGCAACGAAAAAATATCACTTCCAATCCTGCACGGAACGGAAGACGATACTTGCGTTATTCCAACTCGATGCGAAGTTTTTCGAATTTTTGATTTAAACAAATCACCAGAACCACTTTCGTGGACTCACAAGAAATCAAAGATGGTGTTTCTACAGCAAGATGTATCATAGATACAAGTAATCCTATTCTAAAAGTGATAAATACTACCAACAGTATAAAATATATAAAAAATTTTAACATTCGCACTAAACCTATTTCTGATTATAACGTTTATAAAATCAACAAAACGTCAAAAGAAAAAATCGCATTCACGAGTTAAAGAGAATTTTGAAAAACCAAATGCCTAAGTACGCCGCAAGCAATTTACTAGACTTATGTTCAGAATATTCGGACTTTTTGCCCTTTACGATGACAAAATGACACTAAACAATTTTTACGAACAAAGATTAAGAATGAATGACACCACGCCGGTGTATATAAAAAATTTCCGCTTAAGGCATTGGCAACGCGAAGAGATAAACAAGCAGGTTCGCAAATTGTTAGAAAACGATTTAATCGAAGAAAGTTATTCCAACTATAACAGTCCACTTATTATAGTTCCAAAAAAAGGTACGAATGGGCGAAAGGCATATAGGGTGTGTGTAGATTTTCGAGCGGTAAACAAAAAGCTCATCGCCGATAAATTCCCTCTCGCTAGAGTGGATGACATCCTTGATAACCTTGGCAGAGCGAAGTATTTTTCAATGCTAGATTTATTTTCCGGTTTTCATCAAATACCGTTACATCCCGACTCGCGAGATATAACATACTTTAGTATCGACCGTGGATCATTTAGATGGAAAGTTTTACCTTTTGGCTTGAACATAGCACCGAATTCATTCTCAAGAATGATGACTATAGCTTTTTCTGGTATACCACCTAACGTAGCATTTTTATACCTAAAATTAAATCCTAATAAATGCCATTTTCTTATACCAGAAGTAACCTTTTAAAAATGTAGACTTTATTTGGAACAGTGCTTGTGAAAACGCATTTCAATCATTAAAATCCGCTTTAATGTCACCAGATCTACTACAATACCCAGATTTCAAAAAACAGTTTATAATTACAGTCGATGCGTCCAAAGCAGGTTGTGGTGCTATACTCAGTCAAATCCACGAAGGTAACGACTTACCCATATGCTTTGCGTCGAAATCATTTAACAACGCAGAACAAAAACAACCCATCATAAAGTTAGAGCTACTAGCGATTTACTTTGCCATTAAGCATTTCCGGCCATATATTTACGGAACTTATTTTCTTGTTAAATGTGATCATAGGCCACTTGTATATCTTTTTAATATGAAAGATCCAACATCGAAACTTGCGAGAATACGCCTCGAGTTAGCAGAATACAATTTTGAAATAGAATACATTAAAGGAAAGTCAAACGTTGGTGCCGATGCACTTTCACGTATCACTTTCAAGGAAATAAAAGAGTCAACAAAAAATGTTTTGGCGGTACAAACTAGAGCGATGACAAAACAGAAAAACCACACAGACGTACAAAATAGCGATAACGACACAGAGTGTCCATATAACGTAAAGGTTTACGACAAATTTGCATACATATCAGCGCGAATATGCGTCGTAAAAAGATCGAACTACTTAATATGGAGATTGCTAACGAAATAACAAACTTAGGAGAGTTACTTTTGAAGTTACAAGCAGTAGCTAACAATCACCATATTAACAAAGTTGAATGGCCAAAAGATGATCTATTTTTCAAATATTGTACAATTTTAAACCTAAAACAATGTGGAAATAAAGTTTTAAAAACATTAGAAATACCTCTTACAGACCCAGTTGAAACCATAATAGACGACAATACAAAAATCAAAATCATGACAATTTTCCACAATGACCCTATATCAGGCGGTCACTGCGGTGTTAAAAAGCTTTACGCGAAAATTCGTACTAAATACTATTGGAAAAGTATGACTCGCGACATTGCCAAATTTGTTAAGAATTGTCAACAATGTTTGTTGAACAAAGTCAAACCTAAAATCAAAGAAAATCTAGTACTGACTCCAACGCCGAGTAAACCATTTGATATAGTTGTTATAGATACAATCGGACCTTTACCACAATCAAATTACGGTAACAAGTTCGCAGTTACCATTATAAATGCGATTTATCAAAATACCTGGTAGCAATAGCTGTGCCAGATAAAAGCGCTAAAACAATAGCTTCAGCAATTTCCGAAAGTTTTATTTCGATATATGGACCTATGAAATCCATCAAGTCAGATTTAGGTACCGAGTATAAGAATGAAATTCTTTCAGAACTTATCAAACTTTTAAATATCAAACACGACTTTTCAACAGCATATCGCCACTAAACGGTAGGCTCAATCGAACGTAACAATAGGCTATTTAACGAATACCTTCGGGCTTATCTTAATGATAAATTTTCTGATTGGGATACATACTTAAAGTATTTTACTTTCTTGCACAACACAATATCCAATACTGTGTTCGATAATAAATTCACTCCTTTTGAACTAACATTTGGTAGAAAACCAGTTTTATCAAATGAGCTAAAGAAAGAAACGATTGATCCAATATATAATATTGAGAATTACGCAAAAGAAGTAAAGTACCGCATGCAAAAGTCCCATACATTAGCAAAAGAGCTCATAACTAAACATAAAGAACGTAAAAAATTGTGTTACGATAGAAATACTCGTATTTCAAATATAGAAGTAAGCGATATGGTTCTAATACAAAAAGAACCACGCAACAAACATACAAGAATTTACGAGGGTCCACGTGTAGTCAAACAAGTGGATGGCGTAAATGTAGCAATCCTTGACAAAGAAACTAAAAAGCCAAAAACAATACACAAAAATAGATTACAAAAAGTAACTTAAAATCGTTTTTCCATTGTATATCATTGCATAAACACAAAAAGAAAAAAAGAAAGGGTTTGAATCTAAAAATTTTCCTCATAAGCATTGCTACATAGAAAGCAAACTTCATGAATTACCTAGTAAACAACCGTATACATAAAAACAAAAATAAAAATCAAAACTATTTTATAAGTTTATTCATCGTTATTGTAACAAAACAAAACATTCCTAAGGAAAACTAGAAATTAATGTACCAACAATTTCAACTAATGTACAAAGTACTTAGAAAAAAAAAACATATTTGTCATACCAAATTTGTTGAAGTTAGTTTAGTTTACGCAACACTGTCACTCGTCTATATCTGCTAGAGATAGGTTTGCATAACACTGTCACATGCTCATCTCTATCTTGTAATGTCATTGAAATAAATTTTGTACTCTTCCCTTAATACAACAAATCGCCGAAGAATACACACGTGTTTTATTCAATATCTCCCAACAGGTTATGTGTCGTTTTATTTGCATTAATTTTGTATTAAGCATCATCGGGATATTGAATCGGAATTCATTTGAAAGCATTAGTTGCTATATTTAAAGGTAAAAGCATAAATTATTGTGTCCGGCATTTGTTGCAAGAAAAAACACCTTGGTTCCAGCACCAGGTACCAGGTGCAGGTGGTAGCTAAAGAAAATAATACAAAAATAATCATCAGCAATATGAAGTACCAGTTACTTGAAACTTGTTTGCAAAATTGCGTTGTGATCATTATTTTTATATGTATGCAATCAAGTTTACTCTGTATAAGTTCTATTCTGTATATATTTATTTTATTTTATCTACTATTAATTTGCTTCATGGGTACATTTTAACACATTTACAACATTTTAACTTTTGCTTACTTCTAAGTTTTTAATTGAAATTGTCAAGCGTTTAATTAAATACTGTTTAAATATTATTTTAAAACTGATGACTGCTTATGTTGTTTATATCGTGTATTATATCTGAGAATTAAGTGTCGGTATATTTGGTCTGTATAATTGTTTAATTTTTAGACTGATCAATAAATTAATAAATATTTGAAATGCATTAGTTGTATTAGCATACATTATAGCCAGGACGTGCATGGGTGGTTGGCTGGGAATTGGCGCCTGTCCAGGTTGTGTTGGTGGCAACATTTGACCCATGTAACCACCTGGTGCACCTGATTGTTGTAGAGGATAACCTGGCTGTTGAGGTTATGGAGGACGACCAGGTGGACCAGGTTGTGGTGGATAGCCCGACTGTTTTGGCATTGGCAGATAGGTTGTTGCTGCTGCTGTCGTGGCATTGCACAACCCGGTAGCTTTTGTGGTATATACTTTGGCATAACTGGATGTGGTGTCATTACCCCACCTGGTCCAGTAGATGCGGGCGGCATACCTGGAGAACCATCCCAGCAAAAATCTAGTGACCGAAAATTGTGACCAACAACAACAGCTTGGATAAGCTATATATTTTGCGCTGGCAACCCCTTGAATCAATTTGGTATTTTAATCGCCTCTTTCGACAGGCATACCTACCGCGGGTATATTCTTAGCCCCTAACCCACTAGGAGTGTACTTCGCGTATCTCGGCCGGCGGTGGAGAGTAAGACCGAAATCCTCCAAATAAACAAGTAGGCGGAAGAACAGTATTTATTTGGGTAATAGTATAGTTGAGGGGTCGCCTGCTACTACGCGTCCAAAAATATCGAGAGCTGTGTCAAACGTCGCGTCTTGATATCAGTAGTAATAATCCGAAGGCGGAAAATAATAATTTTAACTCGTTAAAAAGATATTAACGAAAAACCGAAAAATGACCTGCGGGTGCCTCCGTAATGGGGGGTGTAGAATTTTGGCGCAAAACACGATTCTTCGCTGGCGGCCTTCGGCCGCGCTTATAATAAATTACCCTGGGTGGGTCCAACACCGGTTTGGAGACCAAAACTAAACAAACACTAATGCTCACAATTTTTTTTGTGGGTACTACAACATTACAACAACCACATTAAAATCGCCAACTTCAACTGCAAATATCTCCGGACAGAGATTAAATTTTTATTTTCCGCCTTCGGATTATTCTCGAGATTAATACGCGTTTTTTGACACCTCTCTCGTTATTTTTGGTAGCGTATTAGCAGTCGACCTTCAACTAGACTCTTACCGTAGGGAAAAATATTCGCAACGACCACCTTCATCAAAGCAGCGATAGTCACATTTTTCGCGATGTTCATTTATATACAAAAACAATTACCCCACCTCATGCTGAGCGACTATTTTTCTTGGCTTTCCAATAAACATGCATTAAAGGACAACATAACAGTAATTGAAACATGTTATAACATATCTTTTCCGCAATCACAAAAGAAATTGCATGCACGAATTGAATTATTCACTGTGACGCAGATGCTACCAAAAATGCAATAACCTACATCCATTAAAACTTACTTGATTTTGGTTCCTTTGTGGAAAATATAAATGTATTATTAATATAAAATGCAAATACCGTAGCGCACACAACGCTTAATTTAAATTTAGTTTTTATTATTTCCGAAATTATTTGTCAATCAATTTTTATTACTCTGCTGTTGCTGCGCTTGTGGTTTCAAGCTGAAAACAACAAATGGCGGATTCGCAGAAAATTTTTGTGACGTATTTGACGGTACATAGCATGTAAGAAAAGGCAAGCATATATGGATGGGACATTTCAATTGGGCCATCTCATTCTGTCATACTAACAATTGTGGAACAATTTGGGATATTTGTTGGTTGTTGTTGTTGTTGTTGTTGTTGTAGCGATTAGGTTACTACCCGAAGGCTTTGGGGAGTGTTATCGATGTGATGGTCCTTTGTCGGATACAGATCCGATACGCTCCGGTAATACAGCACCATTAAGGTGCTGGCCCGACCATCTCGGGAACGATTTATATGGCCACATTGAACCTTCAGTCCATCCCTCCCTCCCCACCCCCAAGCTGGAGAAGCTATATATTGCGCTACACAACCTTTTGAATCCCATATTTTGTTGGTCGCCATTTTCAGTCACTAGATTTTTGCTGGGATGTTAAATTTCTATCCGTATCTGGTCTGTAATGGCACATGTGAACTGGCCTTAAGTTCACCAATCATCACTCACCTCAACAAACATAAAACGCAACCCTGCATCGGCTGGCGTTCCGATGGTCGAGCCGTAGTTGAGATGAGAGAAATGTTCACGGTTCGGCCATCTTGTACAATTATACATTGTTGAGTTCATAATCACAATATTTATAATATTATATTTTAGTTTATAAAGGGTTAATGCGCAAGCATAACAATCATATGTTTGACATTTACTTTATATCTTTTTCGTTATTATTACTTACTTACTGTCTTATCCTTGCAACTACCGCCAGCAGAATTCATTGTGTTCTAAACCATTTTAATATAATTAAATAAACATTGTTAGTTTATACAATTAATGAATATCGTATCGAGTCAGCATTCGTTTATTTAATTGGATACTATTGGTAAGCGGCTACCCCCATACAGTCCACCGCAGCTGATAAACCGCATCACCATTTTTTTTGGTCCTACGAACCGGATTTTCATTCGCAAAACTCGCAACAAGTGCAAGTATAAAATATAAAATCAAGAAATATAAATATATTCAGCTTTTTGTTTCCTGGCTTTACATACGTTATTTCATTGGATAAAAAACATTATTAATCCAGCATTAAGCATAAACAAGAAAGTTCGAGCAGGTGTCATAATTTTTATATTTTAAATCTGCCGTGACATTGATCTGCCCGCTACAAATTTTGTATCTACCTTTTCGCATAATTCGTGCCGCCTTTGATTTGCCCTCTGCAAGCAGCAACAATCTAAACCTGAGCAGAAGTAACCACATACATACATACACACATCTATAATATTATAAATTAGTAAAGGGTGCATAAGTTGGTACGCTAAATATATATTTTCACGAAATGTCTGCTTTTGTCAAAACGCGCGATTCTGCCCTTAACTCAATTAAGAGGTATATGACAAAAAGTATGGACGACGCATTTATTCTGGATGTTGAGGGTGTTGAAATCTATTTGCCGTTGTTGAGTGAGCAATGGGCTCGTTTCAACACCGCGCTAGATGCAGTGGAAATTTCATGTGGATCTGAAAACGCCGAAGTGGAGGAGAACGCGCGCATACAGGCTGAAACGTGGTATACCACAGCTTTGTCCAATTTTAGACGCGTGCAAAATTGCAGAGCTGAATCTTCTCCGACACCTCACTCGCTAGCCACTGTATCTGAGTCACGATTGCCGAAAATGGACCTTCCAACATTCGCTGGCGATTCTACTGAATGGATAGCCTTTTACGATGCCTTCTGCTCGTTAGTAGATAGCAATGCTGCGGACACAAGTTGCACTATCTTCGTAGTTGCTTAAAGGGAGATGCGCTGAGTATAATTAGTGGGTTTAAAATTAGCGACGCAAACTACACTGAGGCGTGGAACCTACTTAAGTCACGCTACAAGGTTATGCGCGTTATCATCGAAGCGCATCTCACAGCGATAGCGGATATACGAAAGCCTACGAGTGATGTTGCGGATGCTATAAAGAGCATACTAAATTCATTCCATCAGCACATACGAGAGCTCAAAGCACTAGGAAGACCAGTCGATTTCTGGGACGATTGGTTGGTTCATGAGGTCGTCAACAAATTAGCGTTCGAGACTCGGAAGCAGTGGGAGTTATCACTTGTTAGTGAAGAACCACCAACCTTTGAACAGCTGACGTCGTTTTTGGAAATTAGGTGCCGGTCATTGGCTATGCTAAGCACGCCTGCTACTCAGGTATCAATAGGGAAGCCCGCAACACCGAAGGTTACTAGCAAATCAACTAAGGTCTTTCACGCTGTACAAACCCAGAAGAGTGTGGAATGTGTGCACTGTAAGGGCCCACATAAGGTTTATAGCTGTGAAAAGTTTAAAAATCTCGATTTAAGCGCGAAATCGAAGTTTGTGATGGAGTCTGGCTTGTGCACGAACTGCTTGAGCCCAGGTCATTACAAAGCTAAATGCAATAGTTCGTCTGGATGTAGGGTTTGTCATCAACGCCATCACACTCTTTTACATAACACCGCTTCTACATCCAATGCCGCTGTAACCGCCGCACATTTCACCGCACCCAAACCACATAAAACCTCATTTAGTACTGATCCGTCTACAAGTAGCGCTACCGCATTGATGTCTTCATCTTTAAACCCCGTGGCCAATTCGCCGACTCCAAAGGAGAAAGCTGTACTGTTGGCAAACGCCATTGTCAAAGTTCGCGATTGCTCCGGACACTGGCAATCAGCCCGCTTGCTGTTCGACTCTGGTTCACATGCCTCCTTCGTTACTGAGGCTTGTGTTCAACGCTTGGGTGTGCCGCGAAAATCTTCTGCAGTAGTTGTCATAGGTATAGGTTTCTCACAAGGAGGTCGCTGTAGAGGCGCAGCATTACCTACGCTGTCCTCATACTGTTCAGATCGATGCTTCTCCGTAAACGCATTAATTCTCCCTAAAATTACGAGCGACTTGCCAACCCAGACATTAGCAATCGCATCATGGTCGCACATACAAGGGTTGTTTTTAGCCGATCCGCAATTTATGAATCCTGGTCACATCGATATTCTAGTCGGCATGGATGTTATGGAACAACTTCTCTGCTCCAAATTCCGGAAGGGTCCACCTGGTACGCCCATGACTCAAATAACTGTATTCGGTTGGAGGCTGTTTGGTTGTGTCGACGGATCCGAAGATACTACGACTTGTCTACAGTCGTTGCATTGTGAGGTTCAATTGGATAAGGCGCTTGCCAGATTGTGGGAGTTAGAGGAAGCACCTCAAAAGCACCACCTCACCTCCGAAGAACGCCTCTGCGAAGAACTTTTTGAAGCAACGCATACAAGAGCATCCGACGGTCGATTCATTGTGGAGCTACCCATGAAGTCTGACGTGCTCTTAGGAGAATCCCGAGATTTTGCTGTGAGAAGTCTACTACGCATCGAGAGACGCCTGGCTCGTGACGACGATCTACGTGCACGCTACAACCAGTTCATGCAGGAACTCATCAACATGAACCACATGGAGGCTGCAGGAAAATCAGAAAAGCAAACTTTTTACATGCCTCACCATCCCGTCGTTAAGGAGTCAAGCACCACAACTAAGTTGAGAGTTGTTTTCAATGCATCGGCTAAAACTACGAATGGGAATTGACTGAACGACGCTTTGCTGGTTGGTCCACAATTGCAGCAAGACTTATTTTCAATTTTGACACGCTTTAGAACTCATCGATATGCAGTAACAGCAGAAATAGCTAAAATGTACCGCCAAGTATGCGTCTCTGAGAAACACGTCGACCTACAACGAATCGTCTGGCGTCGTGATCCGTCCTTACCCATACAAGACTTTCGCATGTTACGAGTGACTTACGGTGTGGCACCTGCGTCCCACCTAGACGTAAAATCCCTGCAACAAACTGCAAAAAACTACACTAACATTTGTAAGAAAGCTGTCGGCGTCATTCTTAATGATTTTTATATGGATGATCTTCTCACCGGCACGTCATCAAAAAAGGATCTGGTGAATTTGCATAGGAATGTTTCAGAGATCTTGAAAGAAGGTGGATTCGAGCTTCGAAAGTGGGCTTCGAATTGCGCCGAGTTGGGCGCGGCTATTTCGAACGCGTCAGAAAAAAAATCTTATTACCTAGTCGACAGTAAGGAGGTTCACGCTTTGGGTGTAATGTGGAAAACGGAGGAAGATTACCTGACGTTTACAGTTAATCTGCGAAAATCGCCTACTACTCTGACAAAAAGAGCATTTTTATCGGACGCAAGCACTCTATTCGATCCTCTGGGGCTACTCTCTCCCGCAGGTATCAAACCAAAAATATGGTTCTAGGAGGTTTGGCGGAGCAAGGTGGCTGGGATGACGTTATCTCAGAAACCATCGCAGTAAATTGGTTGGAACACCGCTCTGAGTTGCAAATTCTTTCCAACTTAAAGGTTAACCGCTGGCTTGGCTTAGGTACGAATGGCTCGATCACGGAGTTGCACATATTTTCCGATGCATCCGAGCGAGCATACGCTGCGGTTGCATACGCCCGGACCGTGAGAAACGACGCCACGGTAACTGTTGCTCTGATCTCGTCAAAGAGCAAGGTGGCACCCCTCAAAGCAACCAAATTGCCGCGATTAGAATTGTGTGGTGCGCATCTAGCCGCTAAATTGGTGCGTAGCATTCGACACAGTTGGCACGATTTACAATATCCTATATTTGCATGGACGGATTCAACAATCACCTTGCCATGGCTACAAGCCCACCCTAGCAGATGGACGACTTTTATTGCCAACCGCGTTGCTGACATCCAGGAAGTTCTTGCTCCTGAATGTTGGAACCATGTCCGCTCGGAGCTGAATCCTGCAGATTGTGCTTCTAGAGGAATCACTCCATCTGAGTTACTGCATCACCATCTTTGGTGGACTGGTCCAGAGTTCTTGCAGAGCGAAGATCCTTTCTGGCAGCAAATGAGTATCACACAACCGAGTTAGGCATTAGAAGCAAGGTAACTACGCATGTCACTAGTTCCAACGAACATTGGTCCATTATGAATAGGTATTCATCGTTTTCGAAACTTCGTCGTATCATCGCCTACGTCTTAAGATTTGTCGCCAACGCTCGAGCTGCCACTACCCTCCCGGTTGCGAAACGAGTTGGTCCCCCCAGCTGCCTGGAGATATATGAAGCCGAAATGCGATTGATTAGGTATACACAAAGGTTCTTCTTTTCTATCGAGATCTCTCTTTGCAGCGCAAAAAAGCCTATTCCGCGGCGCAGCTGTCTCGTGCGTTTGCAAGCATATCTCGATGAAAAAAATGTATTACGCGTTGGAGGTAGGTTGAAGAACGCGGCAGTATCTCCTGACGTCCGAAACCCCATTATCTTACCAAAAAACGCGCCTCTTGCGAAGTTGATTATCCACGATATTCATGAATATACTTTACACGCTGGACCCCGCATCATTCAGACAGTTTTACAACGCCGATACTGGGTTGTTGGCGCTCGAAACTTGATACGAAGCATCTATCACAAATGCGTCAAATGCACATGCCTGAATCGTAATCTCGCCACACAAGCAATGGGAGATCTACCTACAACTCGTACTACCTACGCTCGGTGTTTCACCCACAACGCGGTTGATTTCGCTGGACCGTACATGTATAAATTCACTCACGGCAGAGGACCAAAGGGCACCAAGGTATATATATGTTCTTTCATATGCATGTGCACGGGCGCTATGCATTTGGAATTTGTTGGAGACCTGTCGACACCAGGATTTCTCTGCGCTTTCAAGAGGTTCGTAAACCGCAGAGGCTACTGCAAGCACATGTCGTCAGACAATGGCACAAATTTCGTTGGTGCTGAAAAGGAATTGCGAACCGCATTTCAGCAGTGTATGGCTGATACCAGATTACAATCGTTCTTTGCCGATTCAAACATCGAGTGGCGTTTCAATCCACCATCTGCACCACACATGGGCGGTTATTGGGAAACCGGCATAAAACGAGTAAAATATCACTTAAAGCGCGCATTAAGGGAAACTCTGCTTTCCTACGAGGGATTCAACACTCTGTTGACTGACATCGAAGCGTGCGTAAATTCTCGACCGCTTTGTTACAACACTACAACCGCTGGCGACTTGGAAGTCTTAACTCCTGGTCATTTCATCATTGGTGAACCGCTCAAGTCAATCCCAGAACCTGAGGGTCAAGGGTTCTGTGGAAATTTGTATCAGAGATGGCAGGTAATATCTGCCACAAGACAGCATTTCTGGCATCGTTGGAGAGAAGAGTATCTCGTCAGTTTGCAGCGCCGCACCAAGTGGCATCGTCCTTCACGCAATTTCGAAGAAGGAGATGTTGTAGCTGTATTTAGTGAAACTACTCCCCCCACAAAGTGGATACTCGCTAGGGTAACACGATGTCATCCTGGAGCTGATGGTCGCGTGCGAGTCGTGACAGTAAAGACTGCTAACGGAGAATACGTTCGGCCGATTGCTAAATTATGCCTCCTCCCAACAAAGGCAGATCTATTTTGCGAAGAGAAAGAATCGTCATCATGAAATAAAAAATTTTCAACTTTATTTTTTGCATATTTCCAATATTTTTTTTTTCTAACTCTACATTGTAATCTTAATTTTGAACGTATCTTGCTTATATTTAGATAGTTCAAGGGCGGCGGTATGTTGAGTTCATAATCACAATATTTATAATATTATATTTTAGTTTATAAAGGATTAATGCGCAAGCATAACAATCATATGTTTGACATTTACTTTATATCTTTTTCGTTGTTATTACTTCTTACTGTCTTATCCTTGCAACTACCGCCAGCAGAATTCATTGTGTTCTAAACCATTTTAATATAATTAAATAAACATTGTTAGTTTATACAATTAATGAATATCGTATCGAGTCAGCATTCGTTTATTTAATTGGATACTATTGGTAAGCCGCTACCCCCATACAGTCCGCCGCAGCTGATAAACCGCATCACCATACATTTTTTCATTGAACTGAGCGGTTGTGCCGACAATAAATTGTATTTTACTCGGGGTGCAATTCCCAATAAAAATTTCAACAAGTATTTAAATTTTATTTAAATAATTCAAAAGTGCGTGTTTTATTGCAACAACGATATTTAATGGTATGCAGCCTCCTGCATCCAGGAATCAGACAGTTTGGCCACGCGCTACATCAAGAAGGAAGCTGCAGAAATTATGACACAATGAATGGTATGTAAGTATGTTTGTGTGCGTGCCTCCAGCAATGACTGGCCTGAGGGACACCAACTAAAATTTATTTAATCTTCAGTGGCATATAATGCCAATACATGGCAACCGTGACAATGTGTCAAAACTATTTAATATAGTTGAATTCATTTTCTTTAAACGTGGAAAATTTGGCAATCCACGTGACCACATCACATTCTATATACCTAATGAGTCCCAATAACGGACCCCTAATTCCCGTTACAAACACCACACGCCAGCACACACACAGACGAACACAACATAAATAAAAATTCCAATGCAATAAGGGTACATGCGAATATATACGAAATAATTGGATGCGTTTCGAGCGAGATTGTGTAACTATGCAGCTACAACATAAACAAATTACATTCGAAAAATAATGGCAAAGGTGGTACACCTTGGAGGACGGCGCTGGAGCGCCAGGTGCGTTAGCAGAAAAGCTGTATGTATGAGTGTGTGTATAAAGTAGTGTACATATGTAAATTTTTGCATGGAAATGGCCAAATTCATTTCATTAAAAGATTCACGTTTTTTCAATACTGATTGTTCAATTTTGCCAAATTAAACTCCTTTCAACCATTTAAATTTAAAGTAGATAGCATACACATTTTTTTCGTTTTCCAATAATTCAAGATTCTTAAACCTTATGTAGCATACATTAATATAAGCCAATAAGTATACACGTTTTTTCGTTTTCCAATAATGCAAGATTTTTAAAACTTACGTATCATATATATATTAAGCACATAAGTATACGCATATTTCGGTTGTCCAATAACTCAAAATTTTTAAATCACTTTCACATTTCTTGTACATTTTACATTATATACACATATAATACAAACTCGACGCAATCACGTGTATTAACTTGCATTTGAAGACCCTAATGCATGATTCCTTCCTTTGCATGGCAATTTCACATGTTTTCAGGTGGCTTTTGCAAACGATACATTTTCTCTCATTTCACATTAAACGGTGGTTCCGCAAATAACCAAAGAGATTTTTTTGCGTAAACGGTGGTTCCGTGAAAAACCAATGGATTTTTTTTTAATCCCGGTGCGTCCGAGGACATTCATATTACAAGTTTGAAAAGATGCGGTGCGGTCGTATCTATAAAAATAAAACCATACAATTTTAATAAAAACGGTGCGTCCGTAATAACACCAACACATTGAGATCTTTTCAATAAAGCGGTGCGTCCGTTATCAACAGCCAGGTCCTTTTACCAACATAAAATATTTTCCTTCGAAATCAAATTAAATTAAATTACTTCAATATACATTCAATTTATCATTAAATATTCAGGCTTTCATTCAATTGCCGTATAATTCTTTCAATTTCACATCAACATTCAATTCATCTTGGTTTTAAAAGCCCAGTTTCCGAAGGCTAAACCACATATTCGCCCAGTACAATCAAAAACCTTGTTGTTAGACTTTTTTTGTCCGGAGAGTTTCACGGATTTGAGGAATTGCCCGAAACACATATTTCAAATCCTCCTAATTCCGATACAAATATGGCAACTCCTGAAGAAACAGAACGTTTATCGCATGGTACAATTACCAGGTAGAAGCATTAGCAAAAATGCAACCCTCCCGTGTGTTTTGTTGTTGCCGCTGGAACATAAACTGTCAATCGGTCTTTCAATTTTTGTTGTCAAAAGTGATGGAAGAAGAAATGTCATTTGTAATTTTTGTCAACAAACCGAAAACTAAAACAGAAAATTAACTGGTAAAAGTTGGTTTTCTGCCCATAGATGAATCTTTGCCGCTCACGAAATATATTCTTTCACACCGACGCAGCACACGCAGTTGGCAAAATTCCAATTAATACAATTAACATTGATTTAATGTCAATATTTGGCCATAAATTATATGGTCCAAAGGGTATTTGGGCACTTTATATACAGAGTGGATCTGGACAAGAGCGTGGTATACGTAGTGGTAATGTACCTGTACTGATTTGGTGCTGCATGTAGGCTATTTGCCTTAACAATTTGTAGTTATCTTTCTGATATTTGTTTTGGTTTTTAAGGAAAACGTGACCTACTGGCCGAATTGTATTCGGATTTAAGCCCAAAATATATTGGATTTACAACACCGCCAACAGGAACTGATGCTGCATATAACGGTAGCGAAAGTGATGGGGGACTTCAAAAAAGAATTACACGGCGCCGCGAATTGCTTATATATACTACAAGTCCAGATATAGGCGGTAGCGATAGTGCAACGACTGACGTTTGACTGATGCAACGACTACGAGACGTACACGTAACCAGGCAGTATCACCTTCACCGACTATATTAGCTGTAGCAAGTAAAAAGTTTATAAGTCCTATTGAGAAATTACTTGTGCGAAATTGTGAGACACAAAAGTAGTCCGTAAATGGATTAAATCGCATTGGACTTTTTGCTATAAAAGATGTACCAGCGGTAAGAGCGCTTATCTCTAGCTTCAAATATATATTAAGAGTGTTAAAAGTTATTGTTTAAAATTTATTTTGTAGGACACAGAGCTTACCTTCAATTATCATTGGGATGATCTGTTGGGTAATGAGATAAAAGTTTGTTTATGTGGTGCTTTTAAATGCGCTGGTGAAATTGGTGGCAAAACAAAAGAAGAAAGACCTTTTAAAGTGAGTTGTAACACAAAATTGCATAAATAATAAAAAAAGATAATATTCATTTTGGTTTTACAGGAGCATTCCACTATAACGGACGTCAGTAAGACAAAATCAGTTCATGAACGTAAAAGAAAACCCCTAAAAAGGCTCCGAAATCGCGTTGGGGAAGATAGTGGAAAAGAGATAATAAAAAACGTTCGGTAATTGTGCAGTTTAGGGGCCCCACCCTAAAATGTGTCCTTTTTTTTGAGTGAGGTATCAAAAGACGCGTATTCACGTCTAGATCAATAATCTGAGAGCGCAAGTTAACTTTTTTTACCCGTTCAAAAGATAATAACGAAAAACCGCCACGGTGATGGACAATTTTTTTTATGGGTACAACAGAACAACAACCATATGCAAATCGCCAACTTCAACTGCAAATATCTCCGGACAGAGATAAAATTATTCTTTTCCGCCTTCGGATTATTGTTCTCGAGATTAATACGCGTCTTTTGATACCTCACTCAAAAATCTTGGCCCAACTTTAGGGTGGGGCCCCCAAACTGCACTACTACCAAACGTTCTTTGGTTAACGTGAAGATGGCTGAAGAAGTTCCAAATGCAACTAATACAAGCAGTGAAATGACAAATTTGGAAAAGCAAATTGAGGACAACACTACTGAAACGCCTACCGCTCATGACGAAAGGAATTATAATGCTGGTGTAAAGCCATAAAATTGCTGATGCGATGGAAAACATGAAATTGTACCTAGTATGAAGATTAATGAAAATGCAAGCTTACTATGTAGTAGGGCATGTTTTTCTTTCAATTATTTTTTGTTTGTTTAATTAATTCGAAGCTTCCTCACAAAATGTTTTTCTGAGTGTAAAACTCATTTCCGTGTAAATATTAGATTGATATTTGTTATTAATATGTTTACATACTTTTTGATTTCACAATAAATTTAAAATATCACAATTTCATTTCACAGAAAGAATTTTTAATGTATTAATTCGTAAAGTGTTTGAAAAAACTGTGAAATATGAAATTTTCACAACAAATTAAATTCGTCTTTGCTCTAACAACCAGGAGGCTTTTGTATCAATTTAGGTTTTAGGCCGGATCTGGTATCGTTACCTGCTATGGCAAAAGTTCGGTTTTGAGTGTATCCGTATCGGCTATACTCCGGTTCTGGCTTCTTGTCATTCCCTTTTTTCTATGTATTGCCCTGAAAATAACCACAATTTTAATAATATAATAATAAGGATATAAATAATCCAAAAGTAAATTTATCTAATATATAAAATTCTTCTGTCACGGTTTTAGAGGCTTAACTCCTCCGAAACGGCTGAACCGATTCTCATGAAATTTTGTGATCGTATTGGGTAGGTCTGAGAATCGGCCAACGTCTACCTTTTTTTCGCTACGTGCCTAGGGTCTTGAGAACAAAACGTGGACCCGGGTACCCCTAGAATGTGTTTATACAATATGGATATCAAATGAAAGCTGTTGATGAGTGCTATAGTACAGGATAATTTTCATACCCCTGGGTGACTAGGCTTTCGAGATATAGGCCAAAACGTGGACCCGGGTACCCCTAAAATGTGTGTGTATTATGGATATCAAATGAAAGCTGTTGCTGAGAGCTCTAAAGTTCATTGTTATATTCGGAGTCGCATCAACCTAGCAGAACTGATAAATATGCATGCGAAGCCGAAATAAAGACAAGAATTAATAATACCCACATACCTATTTACATACGTTCTATTCTATTTGCCTGAAATTTCGTATATAAATTTGCCTATATTAGTATTTACGATGCTTTTTTCCGGGAAGTATACCAGAGACGGACTGGGACTGGGATTAGGACTAGGATTGGGACTGAGACTGAGACTCGGAGTGGGACTGGGACTGAGACTCGGAATGGAACTGGAACAAAATACATACCACCCTCTGGGACTGGCAATAAGAGATGAAGAAGAAGGAGAAAAACTTGAGAAAAGAGAAATGAGAGGAGACTGAGAAAGAGATAGAATGAGTCGAAGATGGAGATAAAGCGAAAAAGACGGAGGGAGGAGTGAATAAAAAGATTAGGAAAAAGTGTAGAGGGGTAGGGCAGAGTTAGACGGAAAAAGCTTATTAAAATGTATGCAGATAGGCCAAATTTAGGGCAGAAAAACGTCTGCCGGGTCTGCTAGTAATATGTAAAACATAATTGTCTATCAATTTTTTCTCTTGGTGGCCCTGATAAGGGCCGTTTTGCGTAGGTATAATTGATTCGCAATTTTTTCTCTTTGGTGGTTAGTGGTAGCCCTGATAAGCGCCGTTTTTCGTATATATAGTTTTAATCACATTTTGGAATCATATTTGAATCAAATGTGTTTACTTTAGGTGATCAAAAATTTATAATAATTTTTCATTCTGCTTTCTGAATCTTGTATGAATATGTATGTTGACTGAATAATGAATTTTATACTTGTTGAAATTTTACTTTTCATTAAAAATCTTTTTTTTTCGCATACACATATTTTTTCATGAAGCTAAAAAAAATATATAAAAATTTTATTATTTATGCAGAAGATATTCATTCTTCAAGACAAAAATAATGTAATGCTGCTTGTGAACGAAGATTTCCCCAACCATTTCTCTTCTTCAGCTTCCCAGAAAATACATAATGATTAGACAATACATAGGTTGTGAGCTATTTGAACCCCAGGTAAGTGAAACTATCTTGACATACCTGGATACGGCTTCAACATCCCGCAGTCGCAGGTGTATATCGGTCAAGTTTGTTTGCGAGTTAGCTGTGGTTCCAATAGCTCACTTTTGCATGCTTTCTTCCCCTGATGAAATAAGATTATTATGTAGTATCCTATTTTGAATGAGATATGAAGAATAAATGCATTATAATGGCATTCCAAAATGATTCAAAAATCTCAACCAAAACGATTGAAATATATTCACGAATATGATCAGAAAATGACTGTGAAAAGCAGTCAAATATTACTCTAAAACTATTAAAGCTCAATTTTACAATGATATCAAATATGAATAAAAAGCGTTTCGAAATAGGAATCATAAATGATTATTCAAGAATAATCACATTTATGGTACATTTTTCTTTAGACGATACGTTAATTTTCGAACAGAAAATGCTTTTAAATTTGAAAGTTTTTAATCATCTTGGGGTATGATATTTAAATATTTTTTGATCAAAACTTTCAATAAATACTGGGTGGAAACTATTTTGTTTTAATTTGTAATGTTGAATACATAAATGGTTTTAAGCCCAATCCCAAGTTCTATGCACAATTAAAAGCTATGGTAGTTTACTCCTAAGTTCTACGCATGCCAATTAGTATATATACAATACAAGCTAACGGAAAACACTTACCACGTAGCAACATCTTCTGCATCTGTCCTTCTGTAAAAACAGACTCCACGGCAGACATTACGATGGCCGTGTTGGCAATATTTCCTTTCAATTTTTCATTCTCCTCACGTAGCTTAAGATTTTCCACCCTCAAGCGGGTAGTTTCTGATTCCATTGCACACTGGAGTAATATTTCACTAAATAAATTAAATTTATATGAGGTATTAGAAAGACTAAAATGTAAAGTGAATAAACTACGGGAACTTACTGCGTCTGGGTTTCACAGATTATTTGTTGAACATCATGTATATCCGTTTGTGTGCTGCAGTTTTTCCGTGCCAAGTATTGGCTTTTCGCTCCAAACGTGTCACTTAAACAAAAAAAACCAAACATGTAGAAGGGACTTTATCAAATAACTTGCATATATTATCTTACTTTTCTTTCATATTAGAGATGAAAGGTTCACTTTGTAGCGGCGAAAGTATTGTCCGAAATTTTGGTAGATCACCGTAGGAATTACGGTTGGGGACGACGAGACAACTTTCGTTTTTAACAAACTCTTGATTAGTACTCCTAAGTCATAAATAAAATTATATTTCATTTTTTATCTTGCACCAATCGGGAAACTGAATACTTACATAAAAGCCGGTAAATATAGCGACGGAGTGGAGTTGGGCATCAAATTTACTCTTTGCGCTCCCACAATTAGGTCAGAGGCTTGAAAATGGAGCGAGCAAATGAAGCCGTTTTGCGGAAACTTAACGCCACAAGCCTTTTCCCAATTTTTTCTATTCCTTGGATCTTGCGGGACTGTGAAAAGCTTCACACCCGCTTTCTCCCTTCTAATATTGCACAAACAACACTTTCCCATATTTAAATATGCACAAAACACAAGTAAATTCTGTTTTCTTTCTTTACAAAAATTTGCAAAACATTTAAAAACCACTGCGTATTAAAAATTTTCACATCAAAAGTAAATAAACGAAAAATGTAAACATAAACAAAGTTTGACATTTTATGACCACCTTCGAATGAAAAAACATGTAAAATGCAACCCTGATGCTTTTACCTGGTAATTGTACCATGGTTTATCGGCATGTGTGCTGTTATTATGCGTGAAAATTATAGCAGCGAGCCCCTTGAATATTTCATTAATAAAATTGAGTTAATTGAAGAATTTGTCGACGAAAATTTAACTGGCACTTGTATTTCATTTATTAAATCCAAACTCGATGGTAAAGCTCGAGAAGCGAACTCAAATACTTTCAGTTAATGATATAAAAATAGCACTACGTAACCGTATAAAACCCGACCACTCGAAAGTTGTGGCTGGAAAAATTGCAGCTTTGCAAATAAACAATAATAACTACACTGATTTTGCTAAAGTCGTTGAGGAATTAGCCGATTCATTAAAGCGTTCGCTTTTTATTGAGGGCATAACTCAATCCAAAGCACACGAGATGGCTATCGAACAAACAGTTAATGTTTGTCGGTTAAACGCGATAACATCTTTAGTAAAATCCATTTTTTTGCCCAACTAAAAATTAAAAATCCATTTTAGCCTCCACCACATTTTCCGATTCCAAAGACGTAGTAGCTAAACTGATTGTTGAACAATCAAACGAAATAAAATAACTCCAAGTCTTAGCGTTTAAGGCTAGTAGAAATAATCAGTATAGAAGTGTTCAAGGTACCAATCGTGGTCGCGGTTTTCACAACCAATATCGTAAGTCTAATACATATAGGCAAAACAGGCAAAATTTTAACAACAACTTTACTCGAGGCAATCAAAGGCAAAACTTTCATCCGACAAATAGTCGTTTCCAAAGCAGTAGTAATAGCAGTAACAACAGCAACAGTACAGGCAATACAAATAATTCTCGAACTTCCAACAACAGAAATGGAAATGCGAATGTCAGGGCTTTAAACGTGGAAGCCCCTCAGCAGCGAACACTGAGGGAGGAAGCGACAGATTACTAATAGACTCTTTACAAAAATCCAATCCTTTAAATATTTACTGTTTAAATTTAAATTTCTCTGACTTCATCCAAATTAACCTAAACGGTTCTAACAAACTTTGCACATTTCTTGTCGACACACAAGCCGACATCTCCTTAATAAAAATGTCTTGTATCAACAAAACTTCATCAGTTAATCATAATAATACAATTAATATAACGGGAGTTACTTCCCATACGGTTTTTACGTTAGGGACTTTTACAACCAAGCTACATTTTTCTAATTTTTTCATCACACATACACTACACGTGGTAAATAATGATTTTAATATCCTGACAGACGGAATACTAGGAAAAGATTTCTTAAAAGAAAACAAATGTTATATCAACTATAACTCAAATAGTATTTCTTTTTGGATATGCAACGAAAAAATATCACTTCCAATCTTGCACGGAACGGAAGACGATACTTGCGTTATTCCACCTCGATGCGAAGTGTTTCGAAATTTTGATTTAAACAAATCACCAGAACCACTTTTCGTTGACTCACAAGAAATCACAGATGGTTTTTTACAGCAAGATGTATCATAGATACAAGTAATCCTATTCTAAAAGTGATAAATACTACCAACAGCATAAAATATATAAAAAATTTTAACATTCGCACTGAACCTATTTCTAATTATAAAAAAAAAAAATAGATGTAAGGCGCAATAACCACCGAAGAGACCTAAGGCCGAGCTTCTCTTCCAATTTGCGTCGTGCGCCTCTTGATTTGCCCTACAAATTGGCCGGACGGTACCTACATGTTTTATGCCGACTCCGAACGGCATCTGCAAGGCAGATGAGTTTTCACTGAGAGCTTTGCAGAAATATACCCGGAGCGCTTGCCAAACATTGCCGAGGGGCGGCCCCGCTTAGAAATATTTTGTTCTAATTGAAAAACCTTATTTATAAAATGTTGATATTGCTTTGTCCGGGGTGTGAACCCAGGGCATACGGTGTGGTAGGCGGAGCACGCTACCACCACACCATGGTGGCCGCTAATTATAGCGTTTATAAAATCAACAAAACGTCTAAAGAAAATAATCGTATTCACGAGTTAAAGAGTATTTTAATAAACCAAATGCCTAAGTACGCCCCAAGCAATTTACTAGACTTATGTTCAGAATATTCGGACATTTTTGCCCTTAACGATGACAAAATGACACTAAACAATTTCTACGAACAAAGATTAAGACTGAATGACACCACGCCGGTGTATATAAAAAATTACCGCTTACGGCATTGGCAACGCGAAGAGATAAACAAGGAGGTTAGCAAATTTTTAAAAAACGATTTAATCTAAGAAAGTTATTCCAACTATAACAGTCCACTTATTATAGTTCCAAACAAGTAAGGAAGGCTAAGTTCGGGTGTAACCAACATTACATACTCAGTTGAGAGCTATGGAGACAAAGTAAGGGAAAATCACGATGTAGGAAAATTAACTTGGGGTAACCCTGGAATGTGTTTGTATGACATGTGTATCAAATGGATGGTATTAAAGAGTATTTTAAGAGGGCCATGGTTCTATAAGTGGACGCCATTTAGGGATATCGCCATAAAGGTGGACCAGGGCTGACTCTAGAATTTGTTTGTACGATATGGGTATCAAATGAAAGGTGTTAATGAGTATTGTAAAAGGGAGTGGGTCTTAGTTCTAAAGGTGGACGCCTTTTCGAGGTATCGCCATAAAGGTGGACCAGGGGTGACTCTAGAATGCGTTTGTACATTATGGGTATCAAATGAAAGGTGTTAATGAGTATTTTAAAAGGGAGTGGGCCTTAGTTCTATAGGTGTTCGCCTTTTCGAGATATCGCCATAAAGGTGGACCAGAGGTGACTCTAGAATTTGTTTGTACGATATGGGTTTCAAATGAAAGGTGTTAATGAGTATTTTAAAAGGGCGTGGGGCTTAATTCTATAGGTGGGGGTTTTCGATATATCGCCATAAAGGTGGACCAGGGGTGACTCTAGCATGTGTTTGTACGATATGGGTATCAAATTAAAGGTACTAATGAGGCTTTTAAAAGGGAGTGGTGGTAGTTGTATATGTGAAGGCGTTTTCCAGATATTGAACAAAATGTGGACCAGGGTGACCCAGAACATCATTTGTTGGATACCACTAATTTATTTATATATATAATACCACGAACAGTATTCCTGCCAAGATTTCAAGGGTTCTTTATTTCGCCCTGCAGAACTTTTTCATTTCATTCTACTTAATATGGTAGGTGTCACACACATTTTACAAAGTTTTTTTCTAAAGTTATATTTTGCGTCAATAAACCAATCCAAATACCATGTTTCATCCCTTTTTTCGTATTTGGTATAGAATTATGACATTTTTTTCGTTTTTGGTAATTTTCGATATCGAAAAAGTGGGCGTGGTCATAGTCGGATTTCGGCCATTTTTTATACCAATACAAAGTGAGTTCAGATAATTACGTGAACTGAGTTGAGTAAAGATATATCGATTTTTGCTCAAGTTATCATGCTAGCGGCCGAGCGGAAGGACAGACGGTCGACTGTGTATAAAAACTGGGCGTGGCTTCAACCGATTTGGCCCATTTTTCACAGAAAACCTTTATCGTCCTAGAATCTTAGCCCCTACTAACTTTCACAAGGATTGGTGAATTTTTGTTCGACTTATGGCATTAAAAGTATCCTAGACAAATTAAATGAAAAAGGGCGGAGCCACGCCCATTTTGAAAATTTCTTTAAGTTTTGTATTTGGTTGCTCCATATCATTACTGGAGTTGAATGTTGACATAATTTACTTATATACTGTAAAGATATTAACTTTTTTTTTTAATTTGACTTAAAAAATTTTTTTTTAAGTGGGCGTGGTCGTTCTCCGGTTTTGCTAATTTTTATTAAGCATACATATAGAAATAGCAGTAACATTCCTGCCTAATTTCATTATGATATCTTCAACTACTGCCAAATTACAGCTTGCAAAACTTCTAAATTACCTTCTTTTAAAGGTGGGCGGTGCCAGGCCCATTGTCCAAAATACTACAAATTTTCTATTCTGCGTCATACGTTCAACTCACCTAACACGTTTCATCGCTTTATCCGTCTTTGGTAATGAATTATCGCACTTTTTCGATTTTTCGAAATTTTCGATATCGAAAAAGTGGGCGTGGTTATAGTCCGATATCGTTCATAAATAGCGATCTAAGATGAGTGCCCAGGAATCTACATACCAAATTTCATCAAGATACATCAAAATTTACTCAAGTTATCGTGTTAACGGACGGACGGACGGACGGACATGGCTGAATCAAATTTTTTTCGATACTGATGATTTTGATATATGGAAGTCTATATCTATCTCGATTCCTTTATACCTGTACAACCAACCGTTATCCAATCAAAGTTAATATACTCTGTGAGCTCTGCTCAACCGAGTATAAAAAAGGTACGAATGGGCAAAAGCCATGTAGGATGTTTGTAGATTTTCGAGCGGTAAACAAAAAGCTCATCGTCGATAAATTCCCTCTCGCTAGAGTGAATGCCATCCTTGATAACCTTGGCAGATCGAAATATTTTTCAACCCTAGATTTATTTTCCGGTTTTCATCAAATACCGTTACATCCCGACTCGCGAGATATAACATCCTTTAGTACCGATCGTGGATCGTTTAGATGGAAATTTTACCTTTTGCTTGAACATAGCACCGAATTCATTCTCAAGAATGATGACTATAGCTTTTTCTGGTATACCACCTAACGTAGCATTTTTATACCTAAAATTAAATCCTAATAAATTCCATTTTCTTAGACCAGTAGTGGAATGCACTAACTTTTTTAACGATATTTGCCATAGCTTTATTTACGAATCGATAACTATAACGATTTCGTTATTCAGTAACTATTTTGTATCGGTATTCGTTAATCGACGATCAGCTGTGTTGTTAAATAAACGGCAAGTGAATTGGCTGCGTTAAATATCACGAAATTTACATTTCTGCCAATTTTAGTTAAAAAAGAAAATCGGAGTTTTAATTAAATACCTTCAAAAACGAAAAGCTGCTTTATTTATAAATCAAATGGCATTTGAGTACTTGGCGTACGTTTTATCACAAGATGAAGAGCTACTGAGGCCATCGCCAGTGGACAGACGCCTTCTTAGAGAAGTAGATAACCCATTCCACCTGAATGCAACGGAGTTTCGAAAGCGGTACCGACTAACCCCAGACTTGGCTCATGATATTATTTCTCAACTTGATGGTCAATTAAGGGGTATAAGAATAACTGCGATATCAACAGAGAAACAGGTAAATCATGGAATTTCATATAATTTCAATTGAACACTATTATAACAATTTCAGGTTCTAACTGCTTTACGCTTCTTCGCAACTGGTTGTTATCAACGGCCCGTTGGAGAACAATGGAGCATATCAATGAGCCAGTCGTCTGTAAGCCGCTGTATACATCGCGTAACAAATGCTATCAACCGTTCTTTGTTTTTCGATAAAGTAAAGTTTCCAATGACTCAAATAGAGCGGCAAGCTGCAAAAGAAGTTTTTCTGCGTCACCTGCATCATTTGTGGGAGGTACTATTGGGGCTATTGATTGCACTCATGTGTCGATCATGAGCCCCAGAAGTCATGAAGAGGCATATGTAAATCACCATGGATACCATTCAATAAATGTACAAATGGTAAAAGCAATAATTCAAAGAAATGTATTGTACTTTTTTGATTACAATATATTTTTATATACAGATTTGTGACCCCAACCTAAAGATATTGAATGTCAATGCTAAATTCCCAGGAGCAAGGCACGATGCATTTATCTGGAGCTCCTCTGCAGTACGGAGAGTGATGCAGAGAAATTTTGAAAATGGTAGCCGCAACATGTTTTTGATAAGTAAGTGTGTTTAATGCACTGAAATTTCCCAGAAAATAAAATCGCACACAAAACTACTTGCAGGTGACTCTGGATACCCTTTAGAACCCTGGCTGATGACTCCTTTACCTATCCAACCAGAGGGGAGCCCAAAATTTCGGTACAATGAGGCATTGTGTAAAGCTCGAAACCCAGTCGAGAGACTTTTTGGTGTTATCAAAGGAACATGGTTATGCCTATCACAGCAAAGGACTCTTTTGTATCATCCAGGATTTACTGGTAGAATAGTTAAGGCATTCGCAGTGTTGCATAACATCAGATTAAGTGAACCCATACACGAGCCTGACACTGAATACTTAGATCAAAGCCCAAGTGATAGCAATGTTAATCAAGGCGCACCCTCTTCAATAGCGAAACGTGTTCAAGGCCGACTTATTGCTAATTACTATACTTAAGTACAGACTTAACAAAATTATAAATAAAAAAATCTACAGGAATGTAAAGCAAACATTTTGAATTTTATTTTATATTTGGTTACTTTGGTAGCGAAAACTTCCATCATACCGAACAGTCAAACTTAACAATATCATTTCAATAGAAACGAACTTCGTGTCCTTTAAAATTAAAATAAATACTTATGAGGTTTTAACACAGCTCAATTTTATACATAATACATTTATTTGAATGTAAAAAATTCATTCATTCGTTTACATAGATCGATTTCTTTTGGAAATTATTTTAAAAAATAGCTACTTTGGTAGTAAAAACTTCGATTCGGTATCGTCAAACTTAACAATATCATTTCAATAAAAACGAAACGAACTTCGTGTTATTTAAAATTAAAATAAATGCTTATGAGGTTTTAACACAGCTCAATTTTATACATAATACATTTATTTGAATGTAAAAAAATCATTCATTCGTTTACATAGATCGATTTTTTTTGGAAATTATTTTAAAAAATTAAGTGTCACTTAAGTGCAAAGACGAAATCAAATTATAAATAAAATTTGAATGAGAAAACCCGTATTAAATACAATGTTTTTATGACTGGTATGGCGGCGGCCACCGTGGTGTGATGGTAGCGTGCTCCGCCTACCACACCGTATGCCCTGGGTTCGCACCCCGGGCAAAGCAACATCAAAATTTTAGAAATAAGGTTTTTAAATTAGAAGAAAATTTTTCTAAGCGGGGTCGCCCCTCGGCAGTGTTTGGCAAGCGCTCCGGGTGTATTTCTGCCATGAAAAGCTCTCAGTGAAAACTCATCTGCCTTGCAGATGCCGTTCGGAGTCGGCATAAAACATGTATGTAGGTCCCGTCCGGCCAATTTGTAGGGAAAATCAAGAGGATCACGACGCAAATTGGAAGAGAAGCTCGGCCTTAGATCTCTTCGGAGGTTATCGCGCCTTACATTTATTTTTTAATTTTGTAAATAAACGCAGGTTTGCATGAAACCAAAAATCTACATAATTAATTGCAAAACTGTATGTCGGGATACAAAAAGGCACTTCATGTTACTTACATACATATAAACCTACCGCTGCCATAAATATACCTATCAAAAGTTACATCATTTTTTGAAGTAAACTTACATCTAACATATAAATATAGGAACTTTGTATTCAAAATAAAAAAATAAAATATCTTCAAAGGCACTTATCTTCAAAGGCTATAATTTTTAAAGTCGATATATTGCATTGGTTAAATTATTGAAAGCGTCCGCACTTGCCTTTAAGCCATTACCCATTGTGGTCATACTCTCCGCCATCAACTTCGTCGCCTGTACACTAGCCACACTAGAGTCTGCTAGCAGCTGTTGAAAAGAGAATTCTGTGTGAAAACCGTATCAAGCCTAAATATGTATATAATAATAATAATACTTTTAAAGCATCGGCTTGTTTGCTGGATGATTCCACGGCGGCAACACTTGACTCAGCTAACATCTGGTTGAAAAGAAAATTGTTACAATAATATAAAAATACATATTTAAAATGTTTAGATGCAAAATTAAACAAATTACTTTTAGGGCTGATGCCTGAATTTGAGCAACTTCTAAAAACGTTTTTTGTATCTCGCTGGCACTTCCTACGCGCCTCCGGTTCGCACCACTTCGAGTCGTTCTCGTTGCTGGAGTAATCGGCGTTCTTCTTGATGGAGCAACAGGCGTAGATGACCGCATATTTGCGCTTGCTTCATGAGTTTCAAATGGCAGCTCATCATGCGAAACGAATTGCAGTTCATCATGCCAAACCGATGGCAATTCATCATGTGACATCGAGTTTATTTCCACAATGATGCTTTCCTCATTTTCCTTACGCAGTTGCAGTTGCTAACAAGAAAAACAATTGTTATCTTTCAAGCTATTATTAAATAATAAATGATTTGTTCTGATTACACGCCTCTCTAGTTCAGTGGGCCGCTTTTCATATATAGGATTGTTACCTGTCATTGCCTGCTTCCTATTCCTGTCACGAACTTTTAGACTTTTACGGCTTTTTAGATCTCTCCATACCTTTTTTAAAACAAAATTAGTTTAGATATACCCTTAAAGTACAAGAAAATAATAATGTTCGCTTACCGTACGCCACTGCTCAGCAGTTTTTACAGCACCACCGAGGCTATTCAGCATTTTCGCTATTTCAGTCCATTTTTTATCACATTCTGCTTTTCCATGCCGCTATAGAAATCTGGAACCCGCTAATCCCGGAGTTTCCATTAAAAAGTCCACCATTCGACTTAACTGCTCGGCTGTGGTACGGCTTCTCCGTTGATTGGTATTAATTGATAACGCCATTCTATTTTAATATGAGAAATTTGTTATGTCGAGAAATATGAAATTAATTCCGCATTTACTTACCTTTTTTTGATAACGCAAACTGAATCTCAAAACTTGCACAATAATAACTTTTAAAAGCAGTTAGTATACGGAATTTGTTTATTTTTGGCATTCCTTTTGTGCTTTTCGCATTTTTTAGGTTTCGTTAAGCTGTGCTGCCACCTTTCTACTATTTTAAATGTCATTTATTGCGAGTCGTTAAAACTAAGATAGTGAATAGTACAATCGATAAGGCGAGCGACAAAATCGTTAATTAAAATCTCGACAAATCGCATCGTTATAAGTTGGTGAATTCCACTACAGAAGTAACCTTTTTGGGTCACAAGTGTTCGGCAAAGGGCTTGTTGCTACATTCGTCAAAAATTGTAGCAATTAATAAATATACAAAACCAACCGACAAAGGCGCTGTGCGACGCTTCGTAGCGTTTGCAAATTACTATGGAAAATGTATTCCTAATTTTGCTTAACTGGCAGCACCCTTGAATCGCTTGAATAGAAAAAAGGTAAACTTTATATGGGACAGTGCTTGTGAAAACGCATTTCAATCATTAAAATCCGCTTTAATGTCACCACATCTACTACAATATCCAGATTTCAAAAAACAGTTTATAATTACAGTCGATGCTTCCCAAACAGGTTGTGGTGCTATACTAAGCCAAATCCATGAAGGTAACGACTTACCCATATGGTTTGCGTCGAAATCATTTAACAACGCAGAACAAAAGAAACCCATCAAAGAGTTATAGCTACTAGCGATTCACTTTGCCATTAAGCATTTCAGGCCATATATTTACGGAACTTATTTTCTTGTTAAATCTGATCATAGGTCACTTGTATATCTTTTTAATATGAAAGATCCAACATCGAAACTTGCGAGAATATGACTCGAGTTAGCAGAATACAATTACAGAATACATTAAAGGAAAGTCAAACGTTGGTGCCGATGCACTTTCACGTATCACTTTCAAGGAAATAAAAAAGTCAACAAAAAACGTTTTGGCGGCACAAACTAGAGGGTTGACAAAACAAAAAAACGACACAGACATACAAAATAGCGATAACGACACAGAGAGTCCATTAGCCCGTTTCTGTATCCTTGCGATATGAATTATATCGCAAAATGCAACCCTAATTCATGGTTATCGCAAGGTAGTGTTTCTGTACGAGTGGTGAGTATGTATTTTCGATATTTCTTGCGATATTCATATCACTAGCTCCGAAGGTCGTGATAGTATCAAACTATAAAAAGAAAATGAGTGAAGTTCCTTGGTTTGAAACTGAATTGGATTTTTTGTTTTCTAATTAATTTTTTATTTTATAGAAAAAATCCAGAAGTGAAAAAATCGCAAAAAACCAGAAGGTGAAACTGGTGGAAATGATGAAGGCAAATAAAAAAGTGGCAATGGGGACTTTTAGCGGTCCCAATAGTGCTAACCTGGGCCGCAGTGTATGGGAAGCCGTTGCTTTTGAGCTAAATGCGGTGGGGGAGCTTTCAAGACAGCCGAACAGTGGAAAAAAGTGCGTATGTACTATGGAACTAAACGTAATATATATCTGTATTGTATTATTTTATTTATAGAGTTGGTCCGATTGGAAGTGTGCCGTGAAAAAGCAGGAGGCAAAAAATAAAAATTTCCGAAATAGAACTGGCAATCTTCCGGCAAGCGAGGGACCTATTCCACTCGAGGGAGTTGATGTGGAAGTTTTGGAGTTTCTACCATCAGATTCAATAGACGGAGATGGCAGAACAAAGGAAGCGGGATTTACTGAGGTAAATGTACATAAATATTCTCGGGAAAAACTTCGCAACCCAAATGTTCAAAATAAGTTCGGCAAGAAGATTGGTTTTTTTTTTGGATTGTGTCGTGAATACAAATTTTTATTGCTGTTTGTTTATATATACTAACATTTTATGCATATATATAATACTCCTACATTGCTGCAAAAGGCTAGGTACATTCCCAAACATCAGAGTGCCGATATATTGCTGTTTAAACTTTTTTTTTTTTTTGTATTCAATAATCGAATGTACCTAAATTTTAATTTTTTCTTTTCACACTTATACTGTTTAAATCACAAAAATTTTTTAGGCTGTCTTGTTTTGATTTCGAATTCAAAACACATTGCGAGCATTTTCTATTAGCAATATAGGAGTATTACATATATGATTTTATGTTTTTATTTGCAGACAAATGAAATAAAAGAAGAAGGTATAGAATTTTTGGATTTTACCAAAGAAACTCCAAAAGTGACTTCAAGGGCGACTCTAAACCCAAACGCTACCGTACTCGACCCAGTCACTTCTCAATCGACCCCACGTGGTCATAATACTTTTGGAAGTGCTTACGCCGAAATAAAAAAGTTTATGGAAGACAAGGATGAAAGGCAAAAACAGTTCAATAATGGGCAACAAAAATTAACTAACGAAATTTTAAATATGCTGAAAGACATGCATGAAACGCTCAAATCAATAGACATGGCGTTAAAACCACAATCACTTAATGACTGAATTACTACTATTACTATTGTACTAACATGTCTCAAGCGACAAAAAATACGTGGCCGTGGTCAAAAATATAGGAGCAAAATTAAAACACAAATATATGTAAATTCTATATATTTTACGTTTGTTCTAAATTTTTTTATATAATTTTATGTCAAAAAGCATCGTAATTGATTTGAAACTCTTTATTCAAAATTCGAGAAAATTTTTAAAAGTCATCACAAGTTTTAAAATTGTTTTCTTAGAATTCTTAAAAACTTTCTGAATATGCATTCTTGTACCACCCTCCATCAATTCTAGCTAAACAAGATTCAACTTTAATCTTCCTAAAATATTCGCTTAGTTTTGACAAGAAGTAAGTAGAAGTAGTCTTATATGCAAAGGCGTGAAATACTGTGTTAACCATAGTGCACGAAGCATTCAATACACTTTTCCAACCGTACTTTCTTTAAAGAAAAAAACGACATATAAAGTTGTTAATACGGCTTCTGATTAGGTTTTGTAACAAATTTTCGTTAAGTGTTAGCAGTATCTACAGTTGCACGTATAAGGAATCAAAGTTTGACCATTTTATCGAATATTAAATAAAAATATCATATCAAAAGCTCTATATTCTGACTTGATTGAAAACAGCATATTTTGAAAAGTACAGATGCAAACACGTCGTGTTCAATACCTGAGTATTATCTGCAATGTAGATACCCACATTCTTTATTTGGTATGTATGTACATATTTTGTATAGTGTACATCAAGCGCAGGAGAGGCTTGAACTTTGATAGGCTTTGATGTGGCAGACGCGATATGCAAGGAAGAAATCATATATATGACAGAACTGCCAAAAACTACTGGAAATCACTGCTACAACAACACCTGCAAATCCCCCTGCATTAACGTTGGCTATCTGGAGATAATTATGGACTTAGTCGACCCCATTATTTAATTCATATAAATCTATGACACAACTTTTAGCGGAATAATTAACAGAATGTAAAATATTGAATACGCACACTCACCAATGATTTTAAGTACATCATCTGGATGCATTTCACCAATATCAGCAATCTTAAACTACATTTTGCCATCCACCGCACATAATGAAGTGCACACGTCCTCCCATAAGTTTAACAACATTCCGGAAAACCAATCTTTATAGAGTGAATTGAAATATAAATAAAATGTATATTTGTATTAAATGCCGTTTATAATTTACTTATCAATTAACGGTGTTTGATCCAGAATTAGCTAAAAGTAAAAAAAATAGTACAAAGCCAAATCATTGTACTCAGCAAAAAAATATATATTGTAAAAATCTATACTAACCGGTACGGAAGTCATGCAAGTAGGTTTTAATACAACCGCATCACCTTCGCATTATCTTACTACTGGTATCAATTAAAGTCAATGGCGTGGAATAGCCAATAGGCACTAAGCATTAAGCAAACACTTTTGGCGAGTAGCATGAAAACATGTGCTAATGGACGGAAACTTAGGACACTTATCCAATAACTGTTTAAATTTGGGCAGCAGCTCACGTGACGTAATTTCTGTTGTGACGTCAGTTTCGCTGATACCAAGTCCATGTTTTGATCTCAGGACCCTAGCCACACAGGATAAAAAGTATCCTAAGTCCGTCTCCTGGTTCTAAGCTACCTCTTCACCAATTTTCAGCCAAATCGGTTCATCTGTTCTTGAGTTATAAATAGTGTAACTAACACCACTTTCTTTTATATATATAGATATAATAGTATATATGATTAATTGAAATAATGCCTAACTATCCTCTCCCGAACCGTCCGACCTTGTTGTAGAAAGCTGTCGTTTGGGCGGCCTTCCTCAAGAAAATCTACTTCTGATGGATTTCCATTCGCATTTGCTGTGTCTGGCATACTTTGCCTATGTTGCAGTCGAAAATTGTGCAAAGTTAGACACGCGTTTATGATTGCGCCTGCAAACTCAGGCTTCACCAACACTCCGCGCTCATGGGACAAACATGCAAACACTTTTTTTAGAACGCCGTTTAGTCTCTCTACGCAGTTTCGAGCTCTTATATGCGCAAAATTAAAATTGGTTTGGCCACTTGTTGTCGGAGCGTGAAACGGTGTCATAAGCCATGGCTGCAGCGGATATCCGGAATCACCAATAAGCCAACTCGTATTTGCACCTAGGCTGTATTACCTTTCCAAGAAATCTTTACAAAGACTATTTTCCCATATAAAAGCATCGTGGGTACTTCCACCAAAACGTGCGTTGCCGGCGAGTATACGTAGGTTATTATCGCATATTAACTGCACGTTTTTTGAAAATAATCCTTTTCTATTTATATAACAGTTTTCAATGTCGGCTGCCGGCTTCTTAATTTTTACATGTGTGCAGTCAATAGCGCCAATGCATCCGGGAAAGCCGGTAGCAGAGTAAAATCTGAAAAAGAAATTAACTGGTATAAGTATATTTCATATATACACTCTCAGCTTGCATTTTTTGAAAATTTTGATCAAAAAATATTCAAATATTATACCCCAAGATGATCAAAAACGTCCAAATTTAAAAGCATTTTCTGTTCGAAAATTAACGTATCGTCGCGAGAAAAATGTACCATAAATATGATTATTCCTGAATAATCATTTATGATTCATATGTATTTCGAAACGCTTTTTGTGCATATCTGATATCATTGTAAAATTGGGCTCTAATTGTTTTAGAGTAATATTTGAATGTTTTTCACAATCATTTTCTGATCATATTCGTGAACATATTTCAGGCATTTTGGTTGAGATTTTTGAATCATTTTTGAATGCGATTATCATGCATTTATTTTTCATATCTCATACAAAATAAGATACTACATGCTAATCTTATTTCATTAGGGGAAGAAAGCATGCCGAAGTGAGCTATTTGAACCAAAGGTAATTCGCAAACAAACTAGACCAATATACATCTGCGACTACAACATCCAGCATCAGATATGTCGTCAACATCTTAAAATACGATATGGTACGGGATGTTGAAGCCATATCCAGGTACATATGTCAAGAGAGTTTCACTTACCTGGGGATCAAATAGTTGTATTGTGTAATGGTTGGATTTATATTTTCTGGGAAGCCGAAGGTGGAGAAATGGTTCGGGAAATCTTATGTTAGGAGCAGTATATACATTATTTCTTCCCTTGAAGATAACCCACTCAGCATTTAGGTGATTAAATTTTGAATTTCCCCACATATCAATACAATTTGATTACTCTTTCTGACTAAATAATGAGTTATCATACAATTGAACAAAAGAAATTATCAAATATGAATACTTTTGATGATCAAAAACTGAATATGGTTTTTCAATCATATTTTGGAATCATATTTGAATCAAATGTGTTTACTTTAGGTGATCAAAAACTGTAATCATTTTCCATTCAGCTTTCTGAATCTTTTCTGACAATCTTTGTTGACTGAATAGTGAATTTTATACTTGTCAAAATTTTACTTTTCATTGAAAATCTTTTTTTTCACCTGCACTATTTTTTTCAATCATGAAGTTCAGAAAAAAATATATTAAAATTTTATTCTTCAAGACAAGAAATAATGTGCATATATACTGCTCCTACCAAAAGATGTCCCCAACCATTTCTCCACCATCGGCTTCCCAGAAAATACAAATTATACCATTAGACAATACAAAGGTTGTGAACTATTTGAACCCCAGGTAAGTGAAACTCCCTTGACATATGTACCTGGATATGGCTTCAACATCCCGTACCATATCGTATTTTAAGATGTTGACGATCATAGCTGATGCTGCATGTTGTAGTCACAGGTGTATATTGGTCTAGTTTGTTTGCGAATTACCTTTTGTGCAATAGCTCACTTCCGCATGCTTTCGTCCCCTGATGAAATAAGACTATGTAGTATCTTATTTTGTGTGAGATATGAAGAACAAATGTATGATAATTGCATTCCAAAAATTATTCAAAAATCTGAACGAAAATGGTTGAAATATGTTCGCGAATATGATCGGAAAATGACTGTAAAAAGCAGTCAAATATTTAATTATTAATTAAAAAATTAATTAAAACCCAATTTTACAATGATATCAAATATGAACAAAAAGCGTTTCGAAATATGAATCATAAATGATTATTCAAGAATAATCACATTTATGGTACATTTTTCTCTCGACGATACGTTAATTTTCGAACAGAAAATGCTTTTAAATTTGAACGTTTTTAATCATCTTGGGGTATGATATTTGAATATTTTTTGATCAAAATTTTCAAAAAATGTTGGCTGGGAAAATTTTAATATATTTTTTCTGAACTTCATGATTGAAAAAATGTGTGTATGCGTAAAAATAAAATTTTTAATGAAAAGTAAAATTTTAACAAGTATAAAATTCATTATTCAGTCAACAAAGATTGTCAGGAAAGATTCAGAAAGCAGAATGAAAAATTATTAAAAATTTTTGATCACCTAAAGTAATCACATTTGATTCAAATATGATTCCAAATTATGATTGAAAAACTATATACAGTTTTTGATCATCAAAGGTATTTATATATGATTATTTCTTTTGTTCAATTGTATGATAACTCATTTTTTAGTCAGAAAGAGTAATCCAATTGTATCGATATGTAGGGAAATTCAAAATTTTATCACCTAAATGCTGAGTGGGTCAGCTTTAATAATAAGTGTAGCCAAAGTGGCAAGGTTAAACTATGATCAACTTTGACTGGAGTTTAAACCAGCACTGAAAAGCTTGCCCGCTTGCTCTTAAAGTACTTACATTTGTTTTACGGCATCTTGCTCATCGACCGTAGTAGGAAATTTGATGTAGCTGCACATCAATTCTGTTTCTATAACGTGCGCAACCTCTTTAATCGATCTACTGACCATCGTCTTGCTCAACGAGCAAACAAAATCCTGCCCAACATCTCAAAGAAACGAGCCAGTTGCAAAATAATGTAGTGCTGATAGAATCCTAAGTGCCTTTGGCACAAACGTCGTTCTTTGCCCGTTCTTCATGTATGGGCTGATTTCGTCGAGCAACACGATAGCTGCTTCTTTTTTGAAGCGAAAGAGCTCTTCGTAGCGTACTTCAGGTAACTGAAAGGGGTCCGTTGCATCCCGTAAATGGCGTCTGTGTATGCGCAACATGTTTCGTTGGTCAGTTGCCAGAGCAAATAGTGCAGCCGCAAACATTTTTCCTACGAAAAAAGTACATACATATTAGTAAAACTTAAAGAGCACATGGCAATTTGTAAAGTAAATTGGCCCGAATTAATTCTTTCTATGCATTTATGTACATATTTACTTATAGCTTCTCGGTGGACTGAGTCTTCGAATGTTGATCATAAAAAACAATTTGCTTTTTTTTTTGGTTTTGGGATTGAATCTTCCAAAGTAAATACCCGTAGCACAATATTTTTCCTTTATTATTATAGTCAACGAAATAACAAACTTGGGAGAGTTACTTTTGAAGTTACAAGCAGTAGCTAACAATCACCATATTAACAAAGTTGAATGGCCAAAAGATGATCTATTTTTCAAATATTGTACAATTTTAAACCTAAAACAATGCGGAAATAAAGTTTTAAAAACATTAGAAATACTTCTTACAGACCCAGTTCAAACCATAATAGACGACAATACAAAAATCAAAATCATGACAATTTATCACAATGACCCTATAGGCGGTCACTGCGGTGTTAAAAAGCTTTACGCGAAAATTTGTACTAAATACTATTGGAAAAGTATGACTCCCGACATTGCCAAATTTGTTAAGAATTGTCAATAATGTTTGTTGAACAAATTCAAACCTAAAATCAAAGAAAATCTAGTACTGACTCCAACGCCGAGTAAACCATTTGATATAGTTGTTATAGATACAATCTTACCTTTACCACAATCAAATTACGGTAACAAGTTCGCAGTTACCATTATATGTGATTTAACAAAATACCTGCCCTACAAGACGGAGGTAACTAGTTCACCCACACATTCAAAGCTTTTTTCGCTCTCCACTAACACATCGACGTTTCATGCTGTCATCGAAAGGACAGTTCATTAATTATTCCGGGAAACTTTGAATTGGAGAAAAAATAGCATTGTTTACAACGAAAAATATCTTGTGCTTTTAGTTGTGACATGTGACGGAAATTAAAATTTTGTTGCAGAGAACACCTTTTTGCGCTGGCGTCCTTCGCCCAAAATAATATTAAGTTAATTTTAGTTGTGACATGTGACGGAAATTAAAAATTTTGTTGCAGAGACCATCTTTTTGCGTTGGCGGCCTTCGCCCAAAATATTAAGGGTATAACGTTTTACAAGACGGTGCACCACCTAATTTAAAAATATCAAATATTAATAAAAACGGAGCTCGAGGCGCGTCTTTTTATTCCTCGTTTGATAATTTTTGATAAAAATTAGGTGGTGCACCGTCTTTTAAATCGTTACCATATTAAGTTGTATAGAATCGACAGGATGGCCTACAAGGTTTCATTATACTAAATCGCTCCCGATATGGTCGGGCTAGTACCTTAATTGTTCCCGGAACGTAGCTGATCTGCATCCGGCAAAGGACCAACAAAGTCGATAACGGGGAGTGTCATCGCTACAACAATAACAACATTATTTACTTTCTGCTTTTCATTCATACGTATGTGCATTTTTAAATAATACAAAAAATGTTATATTATTCTAATGGATAGCATCTCCGCCGGGTTGCGATGCAGCTCAGAATATGTCAAAATCAGAGGAAATCTACAATTAAATGCAGATTCACGTGTCATTTGCCAAAGATACAAGGTACTTTACAACCAACATGCTTTGGAATACGGTGCCAAATTGGTTGGATGTATTTCCCTAAAAAAGGGGGGAACTACGCATCTTGGTTTGCCAGTATTTGCTTCGGTAATTTATATTGATTTGTATTGACTAAAAATTGCAATAATAGATAATTTAATGTGAATTAAAATTGAATAGGTAGCCAGAGCAAAAAAGGCAACTGATCGGCATGCAACTGTTATTTATGTGGCGCCACCGGGAGCTGCTGCTGCTATCCTAGAAGCATTAAGAGCAGAAATGTCTGATTGTTTGCATCACCAAAGGTGTGCCATAACATGATATGGTTCGCGTTAAGCACGCTCTCTTAAGGCAAAAAAAAAAAATTTGAATAGTGAATTTTATACTTGTTAAAATTTTACTTTTATTTGAAGATCTTTTTTTTTCACCTGCACTAATTTTTTTCAATCATGAAGTTCAGAAAAAAATATATTAAAATTTTATTCTTCAAGACAAGAAATAATGTACATATATACTGCTCCTACCAAAAGATGTCCCCAACCATTTCTCCACCATCGGCTTCCCAGAAAATACAAATTATACCATTAGACAATACAAAGGTTGTGAACTATTTGAACCCCAGGTAAGTGAAACTCTCTTGACATATGTACCTAGATATGGCTTCAACATCCCGTACCATATCGTATTTTAAGATGTTGACGATCATAGCTGATGCTGCATGTTGTAGTCACAGGTTTGCGAATTACCTTTTGTGCAATAGCTCACTTCCGCATGCTTTCGTCCCCTGATGAAATAAGACTATGTAGTATCTTATTTTGTATGAGATATGAAGAACAAATGTATGATAATTGCATTCCAAAAATTATTCAAAAATCTGAACCAAAATGGTTGAAATATGTTCACGAATATGATCAGAAAATGACTGTGACTTGGCGTCCACCGTGGTGTGATGGTAGCGTGCTCCGCCTATCACACCGTATGCCCTGGGTTCAACTCCCGGGCAAAGCAACATCAAAATTTTAGAAATAAGGTTTTTCAATTAGAAGAAAATTTTTCTAAGCGGGGTCGCCCCTCGGCAGTGTTTGGCAAGCGCTCCGGGTGTATTTCTGCCATGAAAAGCTCTCAGTGAAAACTCATCTGCCTTGCAGATGCCGTTCGGAGTCGGCATAAAACTTGTAGGTCCCGTCCGGCCAATTTGTAGGGAAAATCAAGAGGAGCACGACGCAAATTGGAAGAGAAGCTCGGCCTTAGATCTCTTCGGAGGTTATCGCGCCTTACATTTATTTTTTTTAATTAAAAAATTAATTAAAACCCAATTTTACAATGATATCAAATATGAACAAAAAGCGTTTCGAAATATGAATCATAAATGATTATTCAAGAATAATCACATTTATGGTACATTTTTCTCCCGACGATGCGTTAATTTTCGAACAGAAAATGCTTTTAAATTTGAACGTTTTTAATCATCTTGGGGTATGATATTTGAATATTTTTTGATCAAAATTTTCAAAAAGTGCTGGCTGGGAAAATTTTAATATATTTTTTCTGAGCTTCATGATTGAAAAAATGTGTGTATGCGTAAAAATAAAATTTTTAATGAAAAGTAAAATTTTAGCAAGTATAAAATTCATTATTCAGTCAACAAAGATTGTCAGGAAAGATTCAGAAAGCTGAATGAAAAATTATTAAAAATTTTTGATCACCTAAAATAAACACATTTGATTCAAATATGATTCCAAAATATAATTGAAAAACTATATACAGTTTTTGATCATCAAAGGAATTCATATATGATTATTTCTTTTGTTCAATTGTATGATAACTCATTTTTTAGTCAGAAAGAGTAATCCAATTGTATCGATATGTAGGGAAATTCAAAATTTTATCACCTAAATGCTGAGTGGGTCAGCTTTAATAATAAGTGTAGCCAAAGTGGCAAGGTTAAACTATGATCAACTTTGACTGAAGTTTAAACCAGCACTGGAAAGCTTGCCCGCTTGCTCTTAAAGTACTTACATTTGTTTTACGGCATCTTTCTCATCGACCGTAGTAGGAAATTTGATGTAGCTGCACATCAATTCTGTTTCTATAACGTGCGCAATCTCCTTAATCGATCTACTGACCATCGTCTTGCTCAACGAGCAAACAAAATCCTGCCCAACATCTCAAAGAAACGAGCCAGTTGTAAAATAATGTAGTGCTGATAGAATCCTAAGTGCCTTTGGCACAAACGTCGTTCTTTGCCCGTTCTTCATGCACGGGCTGATTTCGTCGATCAACACGATAGCTGCTTCTTTTTTGAAGCGAAAGAGCTCTTCGCAGCGTACTTCAGGTAACTGAAAGGGGTCCGTTGCATCCCGTAAATGGCGTCTGTGTATGCGCAACATGTTTCGTTGGTCAGTTGCCAGAGCAAATAGTGCAGCCGCAAACATTTTTCCTACGAAAAAAGTACATACATATTAGTAAAACTTAAAGAGCACAAGGCAATTTGTAAAGTAAATTGGCCCGAATTAATTCTTTCTATGCATATATGTACATATTTACTTACTTATAGCTTCTCGGTGGACTGAGTCTTCGAATGTTGATCATAAAAAACAATTTGCTTTTTTTTTTGGTTTTGGGATTGAATCTTCCAAAGTAAATACCCGTAGCACAATATTTTTCCTTTATTATTATAGTCAACGAAATAACAAACTTAGGAGAGTTACTTTTGAAGTTACAAGCAATAGCTAACAATCACCATATTAACAAAGTTGAATGGCCAAAAGATGATCTATTTTTCAAATATTGTACAATTTTAAACCTAAAACAATGCGGAAATAAGGTTTAAAAACATTAGAAATACTTCTTACAGACCCAGTTCAAACCATAATAGACGACAATACAAAAATCAAAATCATGACAATTTATCACAATGACCCTATAGGCGGTCACTGCGGTGTTAAAAAGCTTTACGCGAAAATTCGTACTAAATACTATTGGAAAAGTATGACTCGCGACATTGCCAAATTTGTTAAGAATTGTCAACAATGTTTGTTGAACAAAGTCAAACCTAAAATCAAAGAAAATCTAGTACTGACTCCAACGCCGAGTAAACCATTTGATATAGTTATTATAGATACAATCTGACCTTTACCACAATCAAATTACGGTAACAAGTTCGCAGTTACCATTATATGTGATTTAACAAAATACCTGCCCTACAAGCCGGAGGTAACTAGTTCACCCACACATTCAAAGCTTTTTTCGCTCTCCACTAACACATCGACGTTTCATGCTGTCATCGAAAGGACAGTTCATTAATTATTCCGGGAAACTTTGAATTGGAGAAAAAATAGCATTGTTTACAACGAAAAATATCTTGTGCTTTTAGTTGTGACATGTGACGGAAACTAAAAATTTTGTTGCAGAGAACACCTTTTTGCGCTAGCGGCCTTCGCCCAAGATATTAGCCGTGTTTTTTAACACGCGTATATCCGTTTACGCTTAAACTTTATATTGACTGCTAAGAGACAAACTATAAATACACCTCTGAAATTGCTGCGCATAAATTTTGTCCTACTAAATTTCAATACGCAAAATACTCAGATGTAACTGAAATATGTGTCTTTGTTTCACCCTGTACACTAATTCTATGTATTATATGTGTGTCCACAATTCATCGCAACTGATTCAGCTATATGTTATACCCTATGGCCATCAGAGCGTTGCGTCTCCGCTTTTCGGTACACCCTGTTGCTGTAGCTAGTTGTTTTACCACAGCCGCTAGATGGGTCTCCTAAGCATTATCTAAGCGAAGATAGGCGTTTTTTAACACGCGCAAACGAAACGTATACGCGCGTGTTAAAAAACACGGCTATTATTAAGTTAATTTTAGTTGTGACATGTGACGGAAATTTAAAATTTTGTTGCAGAGACCATCTTTTTGCGTTGGCGGCCTTCGCCCAAAATATTAAGGGTATAACGTTTTACAAGACGGTGCAAATAATAATAAAAACGGAGCTCGAGGCGCGTCTTTTGACTCCTCGTTTGATAATTTTTGATAAAAATTAGGTGGTGCACCGTCTTTTAAATCGTTACCATATTAAGTTGTATAGAACGACAGGATGGCCTACAAGGTTTCATTATACTAAATCGCTCCCGATATGGTCGGGCTAGTACCTTAATTGTTCCCGGAACGTAGCTGATCTGCATCAGGCAAAGGACCAACAAAGTCGATAACGGGGAGTGTCATCGCTACAACAATAACAACATTATTTACTTTCTGCTTTTCATTCATACGTATGTGCATTTTTAAATAATACAAAAAATGTTATATTATTCTAATGGAGAGCATCTCCGTCGGGTTGCGATGCAGCTCAGAATAGGCGCCACCGGGAGCTGCTGCTGCTATCCTATAAGCATTAGGAGCAGAAATGTCTGATTGTTTGCATCACCAAAGGTGTGCCATAACATGATATGGTTCGCGTTAAGCATGCTCTATTAAGGCAAAAAAAAAATCGCGTCTAGTCAGGCCCGATTGTCCAGGAATCATCGCACCAGAAAGGGTAAGTAAATTGGCTACCATATTAAATAATTTGTCATGCTTTTGTTGATAATCAACTGAAGAATGCAAATACGACAGAGTTCGAAGTTCATGTGAAAACCAATTAATTTTTTTAATTAGCTTTTGGAGAGAAAAATACATATGTATGTATGCATAGAACTGCATAGAAGGAGAGGAATTAATTAATTATTATCAGTAGATTTACAAGATTTTTGTCATTTTCCCTGCGTCGCAGTTGTCATTATATTGCGTTAACAGAGGACATCAACACCTTACTACCCACAGCCAGTTAAAATTTTAGTAAATTTTGCTCTTTTCATCACTGTTTCAAAGCGTGGAAAGTTATATATCGATCATTCCATGGAGAATGGTACATTTTAGCAGACTTTTGCATTGCGGTCATTATTAATATTCAATCCCTAGTAGTAGGTAATGTAGTCATGTCAATAGTTCCCGAGATGGTGGGGCTAGTACCACAATGGTGCTTGTTACCGGAACGTGGATAGATAGATAATTTATTGAGAATTGCACAGTGACTTGCACATCTCCTTCACAGCACCTCATCCTATCCGACTTCCTTGATGAACCCCAGCAGTGTTCTTGGCTTGAGGGATTAAATGGGGGAATGCTCTGGCCATGGTGAGCCCATAAACTTAGCCCTACGTCTTGAAATTGCGCCGCAATCTAGAAGGATATGGTCCGCCGTCTGCTGATCCATCACAAAATCGGTATGTGTTGTTCGATATTATACCCAGCTTTTGCATGTGACAGTTCAGTCTACAGTGTCTTATAAGAATAGACGTTAGGATTCTTAGGTTATCTTTTTGAAAAGCCTATTAATGCCCTATATCGAGTTGTGCTGTAACCCCCTAACAGTAACTTAGATTGACTCAGGTCTGGCATATTGCGCCAGTGTTCTTTCTTTTCCCTCCCTTCTACTATTAGGGGCATTTATTGAGTGAGCCAACTGCCAAGAACGGCTCGGGATCGATGTGTCATGCAGTTGCTGCCTCTCTTTCCGGGTTGTTCGCCTGCTGTTTTTGTTATTAGCAGTGCTTCGTCCCATCCAATAGGTGCGACGGATCACAAATTGTCATCAATGTTTTCTAACGGGAGTCCAAGGAAACTTTCTGTTTCTACAGGGGTGGACCATAATGAGAGGAGTGTTAGAGGCGTTGGTTCCACAATACAGTTAAAGAGATGGTTGGTTTCGTGGGGACACATTACAAGCAGGACAATGTTTTGTATGTCGGGGTTGATTCTGGATAGGTAAGAGTTTAACCTGTTACGTTATCCAGCTCGAAGTTGATGTAGAGTGACTACTCTGGTTTCCCTAGGGAGAGTGCGTTCCTCCTCTGCTAGTTTTGTTCTTTGAGTACAGGAATCACCGGCATAGAGGTCCGATGCTTAGGCCTAAAACCTAAGTACAATTCATTGTTATAATCACTTTCTATTGAATATGATGTTGGAATGCCATGTGATTCCGATCAGCATATTTACTAGCGTGACAAAGGGACGAGTCTGGGAGCCACTCATTTAAGGAAGGTTGGAAAGGACGCGTTTCCAATCCTCCATTGCTCCCAGCTTAAGGCAACAAAATTTGGAACTTATATTTATATTTTTCAATTATATTTCAATTATATGTGTATTTTAAGCTGTCGGAATGTATTAGTCTCCGATCAACACAGCTAAACATGTCTTTGGATGTTGGAAATTGAAAATAACGTGTATCCAATCACCCCTCAACTTTGTTTACTAAAGACGCTGTCGGAATGCATGAAGATTCCGATTAGCACAGCTCAACATATAATGGGAGGTTGAAAAGGACGTGTTTCCAATCCCCCCTGCTCCAACTTTTGTTTGACTTTATTTTCGTTACACATTATATAATTTTATTGTTATATTAATGCTGTCGGAATGCGAGTGATTCCGATCAGCAACAGTAAATATCAGCTGGAAATACCGAATTCCAGCGAAATTAGTTGTTGGAACTGTCTGGAGTTACAGGTGGCGATCGATTTTCTTTTCCTTAGGGCCGGATGCATTGTATTTTGCTGCTTCCAATATTACCATTCCCTTTTCGCGCTCCAGTATCGTATATATCATGTAAAAAATAAGAGAAAAACTTTATCTTATTGGAAGGGTTTTACAATGCTCCAATAAACTTTTTTTAAAAGTATTGAAGTTATTACTACTTTTTATGTGATTAGGAAGTTTATTGAAATATTTCAGGCCCTTATTTAGATGACCGTCCTAAAAAGATTCTTTTCCGGCAAACGCAGCAAACTCATTTCTCAGGACCGGGGTCAGGAGAAGGACCCGGATTGGGGTCGATACCTTCCCGGAAGAGGAGAGTATGGCGCAGACCCGCTGCAAGGATCTGCTGGGAGGATGACAATTTGTGGGAGGGACGCAATAAATTAAACACTGAGTCCGCCTGATCATTACCCTCTACTCCCCTGTGGCCTAGGACCCAGGGCAACAGTACTACGTTGTGTGCTCCTAATTGATTTAGCTTTTCTACGCACTGAAGGACCAGTGCTGACTTTATTTCGAACGCCGCAAATGCCTTTATTGGGGCCTGACTGCCTGACTGAGTATGGCAATTGTTTCATTGGGGTATCAGCGCTGAAGATTCAGCTTAGCGCACTAACTTATGGCGAATACTTCTGCTTGAAAATGCTCGGATGTGTTTTTAGAGTTACTGATATTTTGGCTCTGGGTCCGAAAACTCTGGCGTCTTCAAGCCATCTATGTACCATACGATCTTGAGCAGACTAGTAATACGTTGCACTCGCCCATACCTATACAGCCGTACCAAGAGACTGAGCAGCCCATTACATTTTGGCACAACCGGAGCACTGCTGGACATCCAATCTATATGAAAGCTATGCATTCAAAAGTGTTTGTACCAGTGGCTGGTGCACACCGAACTGGACCAATGTATGCTATATTGATGCCTGCACAAATACCAAGCTATGTTTATGTGAATAATGTTACTGCTTATGTCCATTTGCACGGTTGAGCACATACAGTACCTACGTTTATACAAGGTGGAACACCACACTATCTACATGGCGATGTAGCCACCGATCACGTTGTTGTAAGAGATTAATTAAAATATGTTATTCATAAACACTGATTCTTATATTTTCATTATCATTAAACTGTAGACTCACGACGGGTATTCTTACTGGACACTGCCATCTGGCGTCACATGCCTTTAAATAAGGCTTGGTCGGTGATAGCAGATGTAGGAAATGCGGGTTGGAGGAGGAAACGATCGATTACGTTCTGTGCTCGTGCCCTGCGCTTGCCAGGCTAAGACTCCAGCTGACAGCTGTCAGATCTAGAAGCAGCAAGTGGCTTAAGTTCTAGGAAGCTTCTGGTATTTGTCAAGAGGACGCAGTTATTTTATAACATGTCCTGGTTGTTGATAGGGTTTTTAGCTTGGTCGTTAAAACAAACTTCTGGTAACACTACGGACTCATTCAGTCTATGTGGGGTCGTCATGAACCCGCCAGTTCAACCTAACCTATATTTTGTTTTGGTTTTTACTTTAGAATCAACCGTCTAAGTAAACGGTGTCAGCTAACTAAGCGCCTTCAAATGTAGATCCATAAGGAACATGATGTCGACAGAGCCTCGGCTGTTAAAGAAACAGGATTCGCCACGGGTAGGTGAAGTTCACAATTGGGTTGGAGAAGCTATATATTGGGCTGGCAATCCATTGAACGGGTTGCGCTACACAACCCCCTGAACCAATTTTGTATTTTAATCGCCTCTTACGCAGGCATGCCTACCGCGGGTATACTCTAAGCCCCCTAACCCGCTGGAGCCATGAGAAGCGTTAGTGACCTTGGGTGTCCCAAGGAAAGTTCCGTCGTGTCTTGTGTTGTTGGGTGAGCGGCCAGGCAGCAGCGTGCAACAAATGCACCATTCAGGAGGATTCCCTTGCTGAGCCCAGAAAATCTGGGAAAGTTAGATGTACTGGTCGGATGCAGCAAACGAGTATATTCTGTAATAGCATATGATCAACTTGGAGATAACCAAACGTTTATTTTCCTGTCCAACAGGGGACTGGTTCTAGACCCTTCTGCTAAAGAAGGATAGGCGTAGTCACATCAATTCGTTCCCGGGTTACTCGGGGAAATCAGTTTTAGCAGTACTTTGCACTTTTCATACTGCACGTCCATACAAGAACTTCGGATAATGAATTAAACAGTTGTTGTTGTTGTTGTTGTTGTTGTTGAATTAAACAGGCATCTGCATTTGTTTTTTTTTTTTTTTGTAGCACGTCTAATTTCCTTCGTAACATCAATCAATTATCCCTTGTTATAATGTTGTGTTCTCTATGAATGCAACAGCGAAGTATCTTCGGGTACCCCTGATTCTAGTTATCTGAAATCTCCTTGAGTCCCTTGTGCTTTTGGCCTCTCAGAAAAGAGCTAATTGTGGAGCCCTATTTATAGAACACTTTTCGGGTTAAATATATTAAAAACTTTAATCTATCCTTACTGATATTAGTTTCTTTCTCATTCTAGGTAATTTGATTTTGACGATGTGCGCGTAGCAATATTCCAAATATTTCAGCTGTAGCTGAAGGAAGAACATAAATTTGCTCAAATTATAAGAAAACTGCGACAACTATCCCCCCGCCTTTTTAGTACCACAGATAAGCCGCTAACAAGCATACTATGGGAAAGGGTCAAGACCAAAGGATCAATATCACCTGTAAATCGACTTTGATAGCACGAATTCGGGGCTTCCGGTATTATCCCTACAAAAATCATATGGCTCTGCAAACTGATGTTGAACAACACCACCAGCGCAGGAAAAATTGGGCATCATCACTGAGTTTCGAAAGTTTCAGAGAGGGCACAGCTATTAATAGACGTTATTGTACTTAATTAGCTTATACATATCAATAGCCGTGTTTTTTAACACGCGCGTATACGTTTCGTTTGCGCGTGTTAAAAAACGCCTATCTTCGCTTAGATAATGCTTAGGAGACCCATCTAGCGGCTGTGGTAAAACAACTAGCTACAGCAACAGGGTGTACCGAAAAGCGGAGACGCAATGCTCTGATGGCCATAGGGTATAACATATAGCTGAATCAGTTGCGATGAATTGTGGACACACATATAATACATAGAATTAGTGTACAGGGTGAAACAAAGACACATATTTCAGTTACATCTGAGTATAATGCGTATTGAAATTTAGTAGGACAAAATTTATGCGCAGCAATTTCAGAGGTGTATTTATAGTTTGTCTCTTAGCAGTCAATATAAAGTTTAAGCGTAAACGGATATACGCGTGTTAAAAAACACGGCTAATATACACATATGTAAAGTTCACTAGAGTAATAAGGGAATAATTTAAATTGTAAAAAAACATTGTATATATGAACTATTTATAATTAAATATTATCTGAACATAAAGAACGCGTTTCATTCATGGAAAAAGCGATTTGACAGAAGGTAACCGATACGGGCCACCGTGGTGTGATGGTAGCGTGCTCCGCCTATCACGCCGTATGCCCTGGGTTCAACTCCCGGGCAAAGCAACATCAAAATTTTAGAAATAAGATTTTTCAATTAGAAGAAAATTTTTTTAAGCGGGGTCGCCCCTCGGCAATGTCTGGCAAGCGCTCCGATTGTATTTCTGCCATGAAAAGCTCTCAGTGAAAACTCATCTGCCTTGCAGATGCCGTTCGGAGTCGGCATAAAACATGTAGGTCCCGTCCGGCCAATTTGTAGGGAAAAATCAAGAGGAGCACGACGCAAATTGGAAGAGAAGCTCGGCCTTAGATCTCTTCGGAGGTTATCGCGCCTTACATTTATTTTTTTTTTATTTTTTAACCGATAGGGGTAACCGATAGGCCAGTTACCCGTGTTGTTGTTGTTGCATATGTTTTGGTTAGCGATAACGAAAACATAACTGATGAAGTAACCTAAAAATGTAAATAACATCGAGCGAGAAGGAATGTCGAAAACACAATAGGTAAGTGCAAGAAAGCGAGTCACACGTACACTATTTTGAGAGAGCGCATGCGTTACCTTTTTCACGAGAGCAATGTAAAAGTCATTAAAGTTAAGGCCACATTAGGCTGCACTACGCAGCACTGCACTGAACTACAAACTATTCTTTGCATGTATTCTTATGAGGAAATTCACACCTAGCGTTAGCAGCACTGCGCGACCCGGCACAGCGCGGCAAATTTGATCAACTAGGCAAAAATGCCGCTTTGGGAAGTGTCGCGCAGTGCTGCTGCCGCTAGCTGTGAATTACCGAGTGGCAAAATATGTTTACAATATTATTATTGGCCTAGTTTAATATATTTACAAAATGCAAATAAACGAGGAACAGCTTATTATTTTAATAGGTAATTATCCCGAACTTTACAATTTACAAAATGAGCATTACATGAATACTACGAGGAAAAACAATATTTGGGCCGAAATCTCAAAGGAAATTGGAGCAGATGGTGAGTAAACTATTTTTGTTCTTGCGTTTGCATTTTCCGAGAGGTTGCGTTGAATATATCAATGTTTTAGTTAAATAATAAATCATTCACGCTTGCAGACAGTTTACAGCGAGGGTAATGAATTTGTTGCAACAGGTGATAAACTATAATCAATTGCGCAAGGAGCCAATGAAGACACTAAAGGTTTAATCTTGGTCTTTCCGCTATTATTGTTATGGCTTAAAAAAGCCTTAAAGGTGACAGTGTAATAGAACTTTACCCCTAAGACGTTCAAAATTTGCGTTTATTTGTTCGGTAAAGGTACCAGGTCGTGCGAGTTGAAGAAACCAGAAAGTCTGGGAAGATAGCAGTTTATTCTAGAAACTAATTCGTCTATTTGTAGGGAAAAATCAAGAGGAGCACGACGCAAATTGGAAGAGAAGCTCGGCCTTAGATCTCTTCGGAGGTTATCGCGCCTTACATTTATTTTAATTTTATAAATCGTCTATTGGAGGGCCAGGTTCGGTTGCCATTATCGTGCAGTCGTCGGCGTAAGAAACTATAGTTGTTGTTGTAGCAGTGCTTCGCCATCCAATAGGTGTGACCGATCACAAATTGTGATCAATATCCTCTAACGGGAGTCCAAGGAAACTTGCTGTTTCAACAGGGGTGGACCATAATGTGAGGGGTGTTAGAGGTGTTGGTTCGACATTACAATTAAAGAGATGGTTGGTGTCATGTGGGGACACATTGCAAGCAGGGCATACATTTAGTATGTCGGGGTTGATTCTGGATAGGTATAGGTTAACCTGTTACAGTATCCAGATCGAAGTTGGGCTGGAGTGACTCGCGCTTCCCTAGGGAGTGTGCGTTCCTCTTTCGCTCGTTTAGGGTATTGCTCTTTGAAAACTGGATTGGCCGGGCAATTCCACCCAGATAATTTGCGGTCCCACCTTTTAAGACTTGGGGGAAGGGTAGACCCTTTGCAGTAACGTGCCATGGTTGACCGTATCAAAAGCTTTTGATAGGTCTAGCGCAACGAGTACTGTTCTATGGAGGTGGTTTTGATTTAAAGCGCAATTTATCTGGGTGCTAATGGCATTTAGCTCGGTGGTAGTGCTGTGCAGTTTTCTAAAGCCATGCTGATGAGAGGCTAGTGGCAAATTTGCCTTGAAATGGGGCAGTAAAATGGCTTCAAGCGTCTTAGCTACTGGCGATAGGAGAGATACTGGGCGATATGACTCTCCTATGTTAGACTCTCCTAACCCCAGCGGGTTAGGGGATCAGAATATACCCGCGGTAGGTATGCCTGTCGGAAGAGGCGACTAAAATACCAGATTCAAGGGGCTGTGTAGCGCAACCCTTCAGGTTGCCAGCGCAATATATAGCTTCTCCAAACCCAATTGTCAACCTCACCTATCCGCGGCGAATCCTGTTTCACTAACAGGCGAGGCTCTGGCGACCCCAAGCCCATCATGGAACTTGGGGGTGGGGAGGGAGGGAATGGCCTGAAGGTTTAATTTGGCCACATAAATCGTTCCCGAGATGGTCGGGCTAGCACCTTAATGGTGCTGTGGTACCGGAGCGTACCGGATCTGTATCCGGCAAAGGACCATCACATCGATAAAACTTCCCAAAGCCTTCGGGGAGCAACCTTATCGCTACAACAACAACAACAACAACAAGGTGGTTTCCCAGGGTTTAGTAGCGGGACCACCTTGGCCATTTTCCATTTTTCAACAGGGGTGGACCATAATGTGAGGGGTGTTAGAGGTGTTGGTTCCACATTCCAATTAAAGAGATGGTTGGTGTCATGTAGGGACACATTGCAAGCAGGGCATACATTTAGTATGTCGGGGTTGATTCTGGATAGGTATAGGTTAACCTGTTACAGTATCCAGATCGAAGTTGAGCTAGAGTGACTCGCATTGTATAATCTATCTAATCTAATCTAATATATATTATAAATGGGAAAATTTGGATGTTAAGATGTTTGGATGTTTGGATGTTTGGATGTTTAGATGTTTGGATGTTTGGATGTTTGGATGTTTGGATGTTTGTCCAGACGTTTGTCTTTGTGACTCAATAACGCAAGAACGGCTGGACCGATTTGGATGAAATTTTGCACACATATAGCCAATAGTCTAGAAGGATCTACTAGCTATATATTTTTCAAAAGGGGCGTGGTCCCCGCCCCCTAGGAACAGTTATAATTTAATTATTATATTTTTTCGTCTTTGCGACTGAATCACGCCAGAATGGCTACACGGATTTTGATGAAATTTGGGACACAGACAGTAGTCTACTAGCGAAATTTTTTTCGAACAAGGAAAGAGGGGTGGGGGTCCCACGACCCTTCGAGAAATTATTTTTCATAATTTTTACACATTATAACTTTACGTATACTGGCCTTCACCAATATCACAGACTCAAGGGGTCAAATAAGTCGAGGGCTTACAAAGTAAGCAGTGACACCCTCCGCCCGCCCCCTTTATCTCCCCCTCTGGTGTAAAATCCAAAAATTGTTATAACTCAATCTAAATTTTCTCCTAAATCAATAGTTTTTGGTATCTGGTACATACAGAACGAGATCTAGACAATTTTGGAGGAACGATCAGTGGTCCTCTCCTCTACTCCCGCCATCCGCCCTCCATCAATTGTTTTTATTAGTACGCTTTTATTAGCTTTACCTGTATGTTTCTATCTAACTTTTTATTCGCTCCAATGCGCCTGCTGCCTTATTAACATGGTTTTATAATTAGCTTCACCTTATTTGTAATCCCGTAAGGGTCAGTCGAGACCCTTCCGGGATCATTTCTGGATGGTTTTCGGGATCGGTCCGGGATTACGCCGGGGTAATTTCGGGACTTTTTCGGGACTATTTCGGGATCATTTTGGGACCCTTCCGGGAGCATTTCTGTATAGTTTACGGAATCCGTCCGGGATCCCGTCGGGGTTATTTTGGAACATTTTCGGGACTATTAGGGGATCATTTGTGGACCTTTCCGGCATCATTTCTGGATAATTTTCGGTATCCGTCCGGGATGCCGACGAGGTCATTTCGGGATTATTTCGGGATCATTTGGGATACCTACCGGCATCATTTCTGGATGGTTTTTGGGATTCGTCCGGGATCCCGTCGGGGTCATTTCGGGACTTTTTCTCGACTAATACGGGATCATTTGCGGACCCTTTCGGCATAATTTCTGGATAGTTGTCGGGATCCGCTCGGGATCCCGTCACGGTCATTTCGGAACTATTAGGGGATCATTTGAGGACCTTTCCGGCATCATTTCTGGATAGTTTTTGGAATCCTTTCGGGTTCCCGTCAGGGTCATTTCGGGGCTTTTTCGGGATCATTTAAGGATGGCTTTCAGGATTCGTCCGGGAACCCGTCAGGGTAATTTCTGGACTTTTCCGAGACTATTTCGGGATCATTTTGGGACCTTCCCAATATCATTTCTGGATGGATTTCGGGATTTGTCCGGGATGCCCTCAGGGTCATTTTGGGACTATTAGGTGAGCATTTGAGGACCGTTCCGGCATCACTTCTGGATGGTTTTCGGTATCCGTTCAGATTCCCGTCGGAATAATTGCGGGACTTTTTCGGGATCATTGGGGTCCCTTCCAAAATCATTTCTGGATGGTTTTTGGGATTCGTCCGGCATCCCGTCGGGGTCATTTCGGGACTTTTTCTCGAATAATACGGGATCGTTTGCGGGCCCTTTCGGTATCATTTCTGGATAGTTGTCGGGATCCGTTCGGGATCCCGTCAGGGTCTTTTCGGAACTATTGGGAGATCATTTGAGGACCTTTCCGGCATCATTTCAGGTTAGTTTTCGGGATCCTTTCCGGGTCCCATCAGGGTCATTTCGGGACTTTTTCGGCATCATTTAAGATTGGTTTTCAGGATTCGTCCGGTATCCGTCAGGGTAATTTCTGGACTTTTCCCAGACTATTTCGGGATAATTTTGGGACCCTCCCAAGATCATTTCTGGATGGATTTCGGGATCTGTCCGGGATGCCGTCAGGGTCATTTTGGGACTATTAGGTGATCATTTGAGGACCTTTTCGGCATCACTTATGGATGGTTTTCGGTATCCGCTCAGGATCCCGTAGGAATTATTGCGGGACTTTTTCGGGATCATTTGGTGTCCCTTCCGGCATCATTTCTGGCGGGTTTTTGGGATTCGTCCGGCATCCCGTCGGGTTCATTTCGGGACTTTTTCTCGACTAATACGGGATCATTTGTGGGCCCTTTCGGCATCATTTCTAGATAGTTGTCGGGATCCGTTCGGGATCCCGTCAGGGTCTTTTCGGAACTATTAGGTGATCATTTGAGGACATTTCCGGCATCATTTCTGGATAGTTTTCGGGATCCTTTCGGGGTCCAGTCAGGGTCATTTCGGGACTTTTTCGGGATCATTTAGAGATGGCTTTCAGGATTCGTCCGGGAACCCGTCAGGGTAATTTCTGAACTTTTCCTAGACTATTTCGGGATAATTGTGGGACCTTCCCAAGATCATTTCTGGATGGATTTTGGGATCAGTCCGGGATGCCGTCAGGGTCATTTTGGTATTAGGTGATCATTTGAGGACCTTTCCGGCATCACTTCTGGATGGTTATCGGTATCCGATCAGGATCCCCTCGGAATCATTGCGGGACTTTTTCGGGATCATTTGGGGTCCCTCCCAAGATCATTTCTGGATGGATTTCGGGATCTGTCCGGGATCCCGTCAGGGTCATTTAGGGGTGCGTTCGAGATCCCGTCAGGGTCATTTCGTGACTTCTTCGGGAATATATCAGGATCATTTCTGGATGGTTTATGGGATCCGTCCATGACCCCTTAAGGGTCATTTCGGGACTATTAGGTGATCATTTGAGGACCTTTCCGGCATCACTTCTGGATGATTTTCGGTATCCGTTCGCGATCCCGTCGGAATCAATGCGGGACTTTTACGGAATCATTTGGGATTCCTTCCGGCATCATTTCTGGATGGTTTTCGGGATTTGTCCGGGATCCCGTCGGGGTTATTTCGGGACCTTTTCGGGGCTAATACGGGATCATTTGGGGATCCTCTAGGGGTCGTTTCGTGACTTTTTCTGTATTATTTCGGGATCATTTTGGGACCCTTTCGGCATAATTTCTTGATGGTTTGCCGGATCCATCAGGGTCATTTCGGGACCATTTTGGGATCATTTGGGGACCCTTCCGAGATCATTTCTGGATCCGTCCGGGATGCCGTAGGAGCCATTTCGGGATTTTTTGTTACTTTTCCGGGATAGTTTTTGCACCCTTCCGGGATCATTTCTGGATCTGTGCGGGATCCCATCTGGGTCAATTCCGGACTATTTCGGGATCATTTTGGAATCCTTCCGGAATCATTTCTGTATGGTTTTCGCGATCCATCGTGGATCCCCTCGGAGCCATTTCGGAACTTTTCCTGGAGTTAGTCGGGATAATTTAGGGACCCTTCCTTGATATTTTCTGGATGGTTTCTGAGATCCGTCCGGGAGCCCGTCAGGGTAATTTCGGAACTTTTTCGGGACTATTTCGGGATCAATTTGGTACCCTTCAGGCATCATTTCTGTGTGGTTATCTGGATAAGTCTAGAATCGTGTCGTTGTCATTTCGGGTTTTTTTGGGACTACTTCGGGAACTTTTGGAAACACTTCCGGGGTGTTTCTGGATGGTTTTCGGGATCCGTCCGCGATAGCGTCGTGGTCATTTCGTGGCTTTTTCTGGATAATTTCGTTATCATTTTGGGATCCTATCAGGTTATCAGCTCATAAAGTTCTTTTTTTTACTCAATTACAAAAATAAAATGCATTAGACAGACAAAAAATTTTAAACAGATAACTTTATAAGCAGGCTAACGTGAATAGCCCACATATTTCATTTTCTCCTTGCGGACGGGGCCGCGGGTAAAGGCTATCTAATATATATTATAAATGGGAAAGTTTGGATGTTAAGATGTTTGGATGTTTGGATGTTTGGATGTTTGTCCAGACGTTTGTCTTTGTGACTCAATAACGCAAGAACGGCTGGACCGATTTGGATGAAATTTTGCGCACATATAGCCAATAGTCTAGAAGGATCTACTAGCTATATATTTTTCAAAAGGGGCGTGGTCCCCGCCCCCTAGGAACAGTTATAATTTAATTATTATATTTTTTCGTCTTTGCGACTGAATCACGCCAGAATGGCTACACGGATTTTGATGAAATTTGGGACACAGACAGTAGTCTACTAGCGAAATTTTTTTCGAACATGGAAAGAGGGGTGGGGGTCCCACGACCCTTCGAGAAATTATTTTTCATAATTTTTACACATTATAACTTTACGTATACTGGCCTTCACCAATATCACAGACTCAAGGGGTCAAATAAGTCGAGGGCTTACAAAGTAAGCAGTGACACCCTCCGCCCGCCCCCCTTTATCTCCCCCTCTGGTGTAAAATCCATAAATTGTTATAACTCAATCTATATTTTCTCCTAAATCAATAGTTTTTGGTATCTGGTACATACAGAACGAGATCTAGACAATTTTGGAGGAACGATCAGTGGTCCTCTCCTCTACTCCCGCCATCCGCCCTCCATCAATTGTTTTTATTAGCACGCTTTTATTAGCTTTACCTGTATGTTTCTATCTAACTTTTTATTCGCTCCAATGCGCCTGCTGCCTTATTAACATGGTTTTATAATTAGCTTCACCTTATTTGTAATCCCGTAAGGGTCAGTCGAGACCCTTCCGGGATCATTTCTGGATGGTTTTCGGGATCGGTCCGGGATTACGCCGGGGTAATTTCGGGACTTTTTCGGGACTATTTCGGGATCATTTTGGGACCCTTCCGGGATCATTTCTGTATAGTTTACGGAATCCGTCCGGGATCCCGTCGGGGTTATTTTGGAACATTTTCGGGACTATTAGGGGATCATTTGTGGACCTTTCCGGCATCATTTCTGGATAATTTTCGGTATCCGTCCGGGATGCCGACGAGGTCATTTCGGGATTATTTCGGGATCATTTGGGATACCTACCGGCATCATTTCTGGATGGTTTTTGGGATTCGTCCGGGATCCCGTCGGGGTCATTTCGGGACTTTTTCTCGACTAATACGGGATCATTTGCGGACCCTTTCGGCATAATTTCTGGATAGTTGTCGGGATCCGTTCGGGATCCCGTCACGGTCATTTCGGAACTATTAGGGCATCATTTGAGGACCTTTCCGGCATCATTTCTGGATAGTTTTTGGAATCCTTTCGGGTTCCCGTCAGGGTCATTTCGGGGCTTTTTCGGGATCATTTAAGGATGGCTTTCAGGATTCGTCCGGGAACCCGTCAGGGTAATTTCTGGACTTTTCCGAGACTATTTCGGGATCATTTTGGGACCTTCCCAAGATCATTTCTGGATGGATTTCGGGATTTGTCCGGGATGCCCTCAGGGTCATTTTGGGACTATTAGGTGAGCATTTGAGGACCGTTCCGGCATCACTTCTGGATGGTTTTCGGTATCCGTTCAGATTCCCGTCTGAATAATTGCGGGACTTTTTCGGGATCATTGGGGTCCCTTCCAAAATCATTTCTGGATGGTTTTTGGGATTCGTCCGGCATCCCGTCGGGGTCATTTCGGGACTTTTTCTCGAATAATACGGGATCGTTTGCGGGCCCTTTCGGTATCATTTCTGGATAGTTGTCGGGATCCGTTCGGGATCCCGTCCGGGTCTTTTCGGAACTATTGGGAGATCATTTGAGGACCTTTCCGGCATCATTTCAGGTTAGTTTTCGGGATCCTTTCCGGGTCCCATCAGGGTCATTTCGGGACTTTTTCGGCATCATTTAAGATTGGTTTTCAGGATTCGTCCGGTATCCGTCAGGGTAATTTCTGGACTTTTCCCAGACTATTTCGGGATAATTTTGGGACCCTCCCAAGATCATTTCTGGATGGATTTCGGGATATGTCCGGGATGCCGTCAGGGTCATTTTGGGACTATTAGGTGATAATTTGAGGACCTTTTCGGCATCACTTCTGGATGGTTTTCGGTATCCGCTCAGGATCCCGTAAGAATTATTGCGGGACTTTTTCGGGATCATTTGGTGTCCCTTCCGGCATCATTTCTGGCTGGTTTTTGGGATTCGTCCGGCATCCCGTCGGGTTCATTTCGGGACTTTTTCTCGACTAATACGGGATCATTTGCGGGCCCTTTCGGCATCATTTCTAGATAGTTGTCGGGATCCGTTAGGGATCCCGTCAGGGTCTTTTCGGAACTATTAGGTGATCATTTGAGGACATTTCCGGCATCATTTCTGGATAGTTTTCGGGATCCTTTCGGGGTCCAGTCAGGGTCATTTCGGGACTTTTTCGGGATCATTTAGAGATGGCTTTCAGGATTCGTCCGGGAACCCGTCAGGGTAATTTCTGAACTTTTCCTAGACTATTTCGGGATAATTGTGGGACCTTCCCAAGATCATTTCTGGATGGATTTTGGGATCAGTCCGGGATGCCGTCAGGGTCATTTTGGTATTAGGTGATCATTTGAGGACCTTTCCGGCATCACTTCTGGATGGTTATCGGTATCCGATCAGGATCCCCTCGGAATCATTGCGGGACTTTTTCGGGATCATTTGGGGTCCCTCCCAAGATCATTTCTGGATGGATTTCGGGATCTGTCCGGGATCCCGTCAGGGTCATTTAGGGGTGCGTTCGAGATCCCGTCAGGGTCATTTCGTGACTTCTTCGGGAATATATCGGGATCATTTCTGGATGGTTTATGGGATCCGTCCATGACCCCTTAAGGGTCATTTCGGGACTATTAGGTGATCATTTGAGGACCTTTCCGGCATCACTTCTGGATGATTTTCGGTATCCGTTCGGGATCCCGTCGGAATCAATGCGGAACTTTTACGGAATCATTTGGGATTCCTTCCGGCATCATTTCTGGATGGTTTTCGGGATTTGTCCGGGATCCCGTCGGGGTTATTTCGGGACCTTTTCGGGGCTAATACGGGATCATTTGGGGATCCTCTAGGGGTCGTTTCGTGACTTTTTCTGTATTATTTCGGGATCATTTTGGGACCCTTTCGGCATAATTTCTTGATGGTTTGCCGGATCCATCAGGGTCATTTCGGGACCATTTTGGGATCATTTGGGGACCCTTCCGAGATCATTTCTGGATCCGTCCGGGATGCCGTAGGAGCCATTTCGGGATTTTTTGTTACTTTTCCGGGATAGTTTTTGCACCCTTCCGGGATCATTTCTGGATCTATGCGGGATCCCATCTGGGTCAATTCCGGACTATTTCGGGATCAGTTTGGAATCCTTCCGGAATCATTTCTGTATGGTTTTCGCGATCCATCGTGGATCCCCTCGGAGCCATTTCGGAACTTTTTCTGGAGTTAGTCGGGATAATTTAGGGACCCTTCTTGGATATTTTCTGGATTGTTTCTGAGATCCGTCCGGGAGCCCGTCAGGGTAATTTCGGAACTTTTTCGGGACTATTTCGGGATCAATTTGGTACCCTTCAGGCATCATTTCTGTGTGGTTATCTGGATAAGTCTAGAATCGTGTCGTTGTCATTTCGGGTTTTTTTGGGACTACTTCGGGAACTTTTGGAAACACTTCCGGGGTGTTTCTGGATGGTTTTCGGGATCCGTCCGCGATAGCGTCGTGGTCATTTCGTGGCTTTTTCTGGATAATTTCGTTATCATTTTGGGATCCTATCAGGCTATCAGCTCATAAAGTTCTTTTTTTTACTCAATTACAAAAATAAAATGCATTAGACAGACAAAAAATTTTAAACAGATAACTTTATAAGCAGGCTAACGTGAATAGCCCACATATTTCATTTTCTCCTTGCGGACGGGGCCGCGGGTAAAGGCTAGTATATATTATAAATGGCAAAGTTTGGATGTGAAGATGTTTGTCCAGACGTTTGTCTTTGTGACTCAATCACGCAAGAACGGCTGGATCGATTTGGATGAAATTTTGCACACATATATCCAATAGTCTAGAAGGATCTACTAGCTATATTATTTTCAAAAGGGGCGTGGTCGCCGCCCCCTAGGAACAGTTATAATTTAATTATTATATTTTTTCGTCTTTGCGACTGAATCACGCCAGAATGGCTACACGGATTTTAATGAAATTTGGGACACAGACAGTAGTCTACTAGCGAAATTTTTTTCGAACATGGAAAAAGGGGTGGGGGCCCAGGACCCCTTCGAGCAATTACTTTTTAATAATTTGTTACACATTATAACTTTACGCATACTGGCCTTCACCAATATCACAGACTCAAGGGGTCAAATAAGTCGAGGGCTTACAAAGTAAGCAGTGACACCCTCGCCCCCCCCCTTTATCCCCCTCTGGTGTAAAATCTATAAATTGTTATAACTCAATATAAATTTTCTCCTAAATCAATAGTTTTTGGTATCTGGCACATACAGTTTATAATTAGCTTCACCTTATTTGTAATCCCGTAAGGGTCATATAGAGACCCTGCCGGGATCATTTCTGGATGGTTTTCGGGATCTGTCCGGGAGCCCGTCTGGGTCATTCCGGAACTTTTTCAGGGCTAATATGGGATCATTTGGGGACCCTTCCGGCATCACTTCTGGATGGATTTCGGGATCTGTACGGGAACCCATCAGAGTAATTTCGAGACTTTTTCCGGACTATTTCGGGATCATTTGGAGACCCTTTAGGCGTCATTTCATTTTTCTGTATTATTTCGGGATCATTTGGGGACCCTTCCGGAATTAATATGGTTTGCCTGATCCATCAGGGTGATTTGGGGACCCTTCCGGGGTCATTTCTGGATCCGTCCGGGATACCATAGGAGTAATTTCGAGACTTTTTTGTTACTTTTTCGGGATAGTGTTGGGACCTTCCGGGATCATTTCTGTATCAGTGCGGGATCCCATCGGGGTTATTTGCGGACTATTTCGGGATCATTTTGGGATCCTTCCGGAATCATTTCTGTATGGTTTTCGCGATCCGTCGTGGATCCCCTCGGAGCCATTTCTGAACTTTTTCTGGAGTATGTCGGGATAATTTAGGGACCCTTTCTGGATATTTTCTGGATGGTTTTTGAGATCCGCCCGGGAGCCCGTCAGGGTAATTTCGGAACCTTTTCGGGATCATTTTGGAACACCTTCAGGGATCATTTCTGTGTGGTTCTCTGGATACGTCTAGAATCGTGTCGTTGTCATTTCGGGTTTTTTGGGACTATTCCGGGAACTTTTGGAGACCATTTCGTAGCTTTTTCTGGATAATTTCGGAATCATTAGGGATCCTATCAGGTTATCAGCTTATTTAGTTCTTTTTTTTTTTACTCAATTACAAAAATAAAATGCATTAGACAGAAAACAAAATTTTAAACAGATAATAAGCAGGCTAACGCGAATAGCCCATATATTTAAATTTCTCCTTGCGGACGGGGCCGCGGGTAAATGCTAGTATTATATAATTAAATATGGATATATAGTTTTTTATTTTAATATTGTATTTGAATTTATTAAATATATCAAGCCGTTTGGCCAATTTGTGGCATAAAAATATTATATAATATATAATTAAATATGGATATAAAGTTTCTTATTTTAATATTGTATTTGAATTTATTAAATATATCAAGGCGTTTGGCCAATTTGTGGCATAAAAAATATTATATAATATATAATTAAATATGGATATAAAGTTTTTTACTTTAATATTGTATTTGAATTTATTAAATATATCAAGCCGCTTGGCCAATTTGTGGAATAAAAAATATTATATAATATATAATTAAATATGGATATAAAGTTTTTTACTTTAATATTGTATTTGAATTTATTAAATATATCAAGCCGTTTGGCCAATTTGTGGAATAAAAAATATTATATAATATATAATTAAATATGGATATAAAGTTTTGTACTTTAATATTGTATTTGAATTTATTAAATATATCAAGTCGTTTGGCCAATTTGTGGCATAAAAAATATTATATAATATATAATTAAATATGGATATAAAGTTTTTTACTTTAATATTGTATTTGAATTTATTAAATATATCAAGCAGTTTGACCAATTTGTGGCATAAAAAATATTGTACTTCATTGCGACTGTAGTGTGGAAAATCACCTTATTTCGGCAGTTGTTTCGGAAGCGGCCTATCTCAGAAAACGTTTGAAGAAATCCATATTTCAGATTTTGTTTAAAAACGCCTTATCTGACCTCAAATTCAATACATTTTGACATTATGCATAAAATCCTGAGATATGGCGTTTCTGAAACAGCTGCCGAGATAGAACGATTTTATATGGTTAAATTTAGATTAGTTGTTTACATTAGTAATGTATTTGAATTTATTAAATAAATTATATAATTTAACTTCGACGAGTTCCTTGTAGTGCAATATCATTCTGCCATGACACGGTTCCTTGAGCTGAATTGAAGTAGTCCTTAAGTTTATCCCGTACCTGTATGGCGTTATTTACAAAATTACCTCCTATACGGGGAAGATCTCTCAAACGAAGTTCGCCACAATCTTCGTATTCAGTCTGTACTGAATCATCTCTTAAAAAATTGTGCAGAGCACAAGTGGCCAGGATGACATTATCTACCTGTTCTGGGCTGAGGCATATTTTTCGATAGTACACTCGAAATTTCTGAGATAAAATTCCGAACGCATTCTCGGAAACTCTTCGGACTCTGCTGTGCCTATAATTATAGACCTTTTTTTTCATATCAGTTAGTTGTGATAAGGTCGCATAAGATAGGGTTTCAAAGGGAAAGCTTCGTCACCAACTATAACGTGTGGTATTTCAATGTTAGTTCCTGGCAATTTTTTTGTGCCTGGTATATTCAAACTGTTATTTTCCAGTCGCCTAGCCAAATCTGAACGCGAAAATATACCAGCGTCGCACTATATCTGCTACTGTTGAGTTTCCCAATCGAAAAGAAGACGCAATTGTCTTGAATGTATCGCCTGTTGCAAGAAATCTGAAAAAAAAAAACAAAGATATAATATGAGTATTGTTTTTTTTTATTTCTAGAAACTTTATGTAAAGAAAAGTGGAAATCTCTAAGGGATAGCTATTCGAGAAATATTAAAAAACGAAAAACCAGAAGTGGAGATGGTGCGTCCGCCTGTAAAAGGTGGAAGTATGAGCATCAGATTGAATTTCTCCGCCCTTATATACAGGAACGACAAACTAAAACAAATTTCCAAAGGTCTGAATCGGCTTATGAGAGCTTTAATGAAGAGTCTTTGCAAGATGACGATACTATAAGCCTACCCCGAACTTCTTCATCGACAACAAGAACATCAACTCCTAGTGCCAAGAAAAGAACTCATCAGTCGCAACCTTCAGTAGCTAGTGTTTTACAAAATTTTTTAACCAGTCGGCAAACAGAAGTACCGCAATCAACAGCAACTGGAAGTCCAATACATTCCTTCTTCAAGGCTATGGCAGACTCCGTTTCAGTTTTACCCTTGGACTTGCAATTGAAGGCAAAGAATAAAGTTTTTTCAATTGTGTCAGAAGTGGAAGAGGAACATTTAGAAAGGAGCTCAAGGAGTACTCAGCAGGTCTACGATGATCGTTCGCGAAACTCGGCAGATGTACATATTCAACAAGTTGAAGAACGTTATATTGAACACCTCGAAGATCCTTACAGTGAATATATTGAAGAGGATCCACGAGTACATGTTCAAGAAGACCCCCAAGTATGTTATGTTGTTGCACCAGGCGGCTATTTAGTCCCACAACGCAACACATAAAATGTTAAATATAGGGCATGATTTAAATTTGAAAAATATTTCATGCCTATATGACACTACTTCCTCTTCGTGTATTTTTCTTGTATTTTTTTCTAAATTTTTTATCGTGCTCCCTCCTAATACGGCTTCAGTACTGGTGTAAGTGTGTAAACTATGAATATTCAAACAAAGAAAATACAAGAAAAATACAATATAGTTTGTTAAAAACAAATCAGCCAGTTTGAATTTCGTTAGGTTTTTGTGCCATTTTAACAACCAAAAATTAATTTTTTTTTGGAAAAATTTGTGCATAAATACAAAACGAAAATCAAAGTCCTGGGGAAGTCATTTAAACCAAAAAGGAATCCATAATTTTCACTCATTATTTTCTTTTGTTTTATTGTGAAGAAACTTCACGAAAAATAAAGTTTTCAAAATGAACAAAAACATGTTTCGCTCATTTATTTTGTGTGTAATGTTGGTCTCGTCTTCGCATATGAGTTATTGTTATTGTAATTTGCTTTTCCGATAAAGTTTCGTCCGCTTTTCTAGTTTGGAATCAAAGACATATTCAGATACGGCCTTATTAACCAAACCTTATTAATTAAAACAAGAAAGCATAAAAAAATTTCGTAATTGTAGCAGCATAAGTATGACAAGAAAAAATTTTAATTTAGGTACATTCCATTATTGAATATAAAAGCATTCAGGCTGGGTGCGAGTTCGCCTAAATTGTAGGTACCTGAACTAATATCCCACTGAAAATTTCCAGCACTGTCATAACTTAGAAAAAAATCTATCGAAACTGTTCGAGTTTACTTGACAGTTTATATTGTTAGCTTTTAGGAACATATAAAAATTTTTAGTGTATTTGCGTATTTGTTGGCGCTGTTGTAAATTTATTAAAATATTGGTAACGTTTTACAAGACATGGTTTTCTGTTCAAAGAAAAACTATGAATCGGGCCCCCATTTTCAATATTCACGGCGTTATTTTTCATACACATTTGGTATTGCGGCGTTTATAAAACATTACCCAAATATTTCATTGTGCTACCCAACTGTAACGTTTCCGGTTGATATCCTTTCTTGCCTTTTGACATAGATATTCTCCGATTCTGTCAAGCTTATCTGGCGAGCTGAGCTAGTAAAATATTAACTTCTTCATGTTTGACTTAACAAGACTATCCTTCGGATTAACTGGAAATATATTATCTACAAGCCGTTTGTAGCGGTGATTTCTGTCGAAAGATATAAAAAAAAAACAGAAAACGATCCCGAGAGGGTCCGAAATATGGGGCCCTATCCATAGTTTTTTGCACAGAACACCTTTTCGCGAAATGGGAGTGTGATCCATACCCTAGGACTGGACCGTATACTTCAGCTCAGCATGACATCAGAGTAATCCATGAAGTACCCACATGAATAAACATCGTGTAGTGATTACAATCGTTAAAAACGATCAATGATGGGCTTATAATATGTTCGTGTAGAAACATGAGTTGGTTCATTGCTGCATTACAGTGGAGTATAATGCTAAGTACTCTAGTATGACACAAGTGGACCACATCATCCAACCATTTTTGCAGGGTAGTATTTTTCCGCTGAACACCTTTTTGCGTTGGCTTCCTTTAGCCTCGCTTATAAAAAATCACCCTGGCCGGTCCACCAATGGAGTGGGATCAAAAATAAATCCGTGCAAAATCCCTTTGTACACAAAATTTTTTTTCAGTGCACAACAACATGACAACAGCCACATGAAAATCACCAAGAAAAATTCCAAGCATAACTTACCTCATGGTAAATATTTCTTCCGGCCATATCGCTCTTCTTAAAAAGGTGTCCTCTTTTTTAATATGAGGCAGCATTAAGGCTAACAATTTTTTAAACTTTTCTTCCGTCATGCGAAAGTAAGTGTAGAATTTTGCACCATCTTTTTTTAATCTTGGCAAAAGAGTGTGGAACTCTCCTTCCTCATATCTTGAGGATGAGATGTCGTGCAACCATAACCGCGGTCTTTTTCTTTTCCTTTCCTCTTCCTCGCACAAAAACGAAATAATTACAGCTTCAAAAACTGTGTCGTCCATTTTGTTTTTTTTCCGGTTTTGGGAATTGAATCTTTCAATTCCAAAGATGGCAAGAGGACCTTAAATTGCCCCTTAAATCGCCAGGTTAACAAACGTATAAGGGTAATATACTAGCAACATTTAGACGTGCCCAAGCAGCTAACACATATCGCAAAGTAAAATCTCGTAGCACAAATTGTTTCCTTGTAATTGTTATATATATGGCTTGTTGTCATGTGCTTTTTCAAGATTTGTAATTCTTCGTAAATTATATTTTTGTGTCACTAATATATAATTAGGGTATTTCAATCCCGTTACTTGCACTTTTTGTCCTTTGTGGAATTATATGTATGTTTTCACAAATTATACGTTATCCATTGCTTGGTAAAATCACTAAAAAAACGATATTTCTGATTCGACGGTATACTTGCGAGTGTCGTCCATTTTGCAAACAAAAATAAACTCAAACTTTTGCCGCAATTTGTCGCTCGATTGCCGCTTAATGTGAATTGCCAAAATTTGTCGGACTGTGAGGCGCCGCTGCCGCTACATGTCGCGCAGCGTAATGTGCGCGTACCCTAAGACGATAATTGGTGAACAAGTTATTGGTGACGATTAAGTAATCGATTAGGTAACGGGTACCTGTCTTGTAGGGTGGTAGCAATAGCTGTGCCAGATAAAAGCGCTAACACAATAGCTTCAGCAATTTTCGAAAGTTTTATTTCGATATATGGAACTATGAAATCAATATGAAATATCAAACACGACTTTTCAACAGCATATCATCACAAAACGGTAGACTCAATCGAACGTAACAATAGGCTATTTAACGAATACCTTCGGGCTTATCTTAATGATAAAATTTCTGATTGGGATACATACTAAAAGTATTTTACTTTCTTGCACAACACAACATCCAATACTGTGTTCGATAATAAAAGGGAGTGACCCTTTGAACTAACATTTGGTAGAAAACCAGTTTTATCAAATGAGCTAAAGAAAGAAACCATTGATCCAATATATAATATTGAGAATTACGCAAAAGAAGTAAAGTACCGCATGCAAAAGTCCCATACATTAGCAAAAGAGCTCATAACTAAACATAAAGAACGTAATAAATTGTGTTAGGACAGAAATACTCGTCTTTCAAATATAGAAGTAAGCGATATGGTTCTAATACAAAAAGAACCACGCAAAAAACATACAAGGATTTACAAGGGTCCACGTGTAGTCAAACAAGTGGATGGCGTAAATGTAATAATCCTTGACAAAGAAACTAAAAAGCCAAAAACAATACACAAAAATAGAATACAAAAAGTAACTTAAAATCGTTTTTTCATTGTATATCATTGCATAAACACAAAAAGAAAAAAAAGAAAGGTTTTGAATCCAAAAATTTTCCTCATAAGCATTGCTACATACAAAGCAAACTTCATGAATTACCTAGTAGACAACCCTATACATAAAACCAAAAATAAAAATCAAGCCTATTTTATAAGTTTTTTCATCGTTATTGTAACAAAACAAAACATTCCTAAGGAAAACTAGAAATTAATGTACCAACACTTTCAACTAATGTACAAAGTACTTAGAAAAAAAAACAGATTTGTCATACCAAATTTGTTGAAGTTAGTTTAGTTTACGCAACACTGTCACTCGTCTATATCTGCTAGAGATAGGTTTGCACAACACTGTCACATGCTCATCTCTATCTTGTAAAGTCATTGAAATAAATTTTGTACTCTTCCCTTAATACAACAAATCGCCGAAGAATACACACGTGTTTTATTCAATATCTCCCAACAGGTTATGGGCCTTTTTATTTGCATTAATTTTGTATTAAGCATCATCAGGATATTGAATCGGAATTCATTTGAAAGCATTAGTTGCTATATTTAAAGGTAAAAGCATAAATTATTGTGTACGGCATTTGTTGCAAGAAAAAAAACCTTGGTTAAACACGATGGCGAAACTACATAGGGAATTTGTATCTGAAAAGTTGTCTGGCGGCGATAGTTACCGCGATTGGTCATTTGCAATGGAAAACTTATTGGAGTCGATGGGGCTCATAAATTGCATTACCATAAACACTGAAACCTCGGTTGCTATTGAAAAAAATGTCTCTAAGCTTGGGGAGGCAAAAGCTACACTAGTGCTGTCTGTGGAGAAATCTATATATGCGCATATTAGATCATGTAAAACTCTCCTAGAGATATGGGGAGAAACTTAAAAAATTATATGAAGATGCAGGGTTTCTACGAACAGTCAGTCTGTTAATCAAATTTGTTTCGATCAAATTTGTTTCGATCAAATTCGAAAACTGTCAATCTATGGAATCCTCCATAGAATCCATTTCTTCCTTTTACCACATATTAAATAGCGCAGGATGGGAAGTTGACGATCGCTGGTTGGCTGGAATTTACTGTCTGGGCTTGCCAGAGCAGTTCATGCCACTATTAATGTGTTTCGAAGGAAGACATTCGTATCCGTCATCCGAAGAAGTTAAAACGAAATTATTTGATATAGAAGTAAAGCCTTCGCCGCTAACAGACAGTGCCTTTTTGTCAAAAAGTAAAATAAAACATTTCAAGAAGAATGTAAATCGCGGTATAAAATGTTATGCGTGCGGTGGTAAAAATCGCAAGGCGAGTGATTGCACTGCAAAGACAAGGAAAAATGTACGTTTTCAGCAAAAAGAGCCTTCTCTTGCCGAACAGCCACAGGTTCAAGTCATGAGTGATTCGTTGACAGTGGGGCATCAAGTCACATGACACCCAATGCAAATCTTTTTGGTGAAGTTAAACCGTCGTCGATTAAAGACATCGTCACGGCAAATGACGCAAAAATGGGTGTAAATGTGCTGGGAAGACAACCCTTGCAATAAGTACAAAAGAAATTGACGTAAATAATGTTTTGCATATACCAGACTTGTCAGCCAACTTACTGTCAGTCCACAAAATGATAGAAGCAGGTAACAAAGTTTTATTTGATAAGCGTATACGATAATAAAGGAATTCCATACGCTAATTGCAAAGCAAAAGATGGTGTATACAAATTTACATCTGGTTCGTCGTTAATGTGCAGAAGTTTTGAAATTAATGCAATAACTTGGCAACGCAGATTAGGTCATATAAATTTTCAAAGTTTGAAACAAATGAAGCATATTGATGATGGATTAATATTTGATGACAAAACAATCGACACTAATTGCACAGTATGTGCACAGGGCAAACATTCAAGAAAGCCCTTTCAGCATAGTAAGTCGAAATCAAAAGAACTTTTGGAGATCATACATTCTGACCTGGTAGAGCCAATGGAAACGCAATCCATTGGTGGAGCTAGATATTTCATCACGTTTATAGATGACTAAAGTCACAAAGTATTTTTATACTTCTTGAAGCAAAAATCCGAGGCTTTAGAAGCGTTCATAGATTTTAAAGCGTATGTTGAGAACCAGACACAACGTAAAATCAAAATTTCCTGCACAGATGGAGGGTCTGAGTATTGTAGTAAACAATTTTTGCAAATTTTTAAATCGTCAGGTATCCAACATCAAATGACAAATTCGTATAGCCCACAACAAAACGGCATTGCAGAGCGTATGAATCGCACTTTAGTAGAACGTGCTAGGTGCATGATTTTTGATGCAAATTTAGACGATTCATATTGGGCTGAAGCATGTGCAATGGCAGCGTACATTGTGAACAGGTCACTTCCTTCAGCATTAGTTAACAAAACACCAGAAGAAGTATGGTCTGGAACAAAAGTAGACATTTCTCATTTGAGAATCTTTGGATCCACAGTGATGGTTCATATTCCAAAACAACGTAGATCAAAATGGAATGCGAAGTCAATAAAGATGATATTTGTCGGTTTTGATGGTGATAAGAAAGGTTATCGCTGCATTGAACCCAACACTAAAAAACTCACAGTACGTCGTAATGTAATTTTTCATGAGAGCCCTCCCAAAACGAACATGAAATTGGATATTAGTACAACGATTGTTGATTCGGATAAAGTGAGGGGCGTGGACTTCTCGGATGAAGATTATCCGAACCAACAAATTGAAAGCATGCAAAATGCGAAAGATAGTGCAGTCTCATGGAGGGATGACGCATTAGAAACTTTTGTTGATGCGCATCCAATTGATAATACAGTAAGCAGTTTTCAGAAGTCGGTATAGATAATGAAACTAACCAATATGATAGCGATTATGTACAAAGTGACCCAAGTTATAAAGACTTGTTGATGCAAGAACCAATAAGGTCTTCGCGTAAGCCAAAACCCAAAGTTTTAGATGGGTATGTTTCATATATATCACGTAGCGAAAAATTTTCAGACCCGGCTACGCTAACTGAAGCCTTGAATAGCAAAGATAATAAAAAATGGCAGAAAGCCATGGAGGAAGAAATTAATTCGCACAACGAGAACAATACGTGGACTTCAGCTGAGCTACCTAAAAGTCGAAAAGCCATAAAAGGCCAATGGGTATTCAAAACTAAGCGCGATGACAACGGAGATATATTGCGTTACAAAGTTCGATTTGTTGCGAAAGGTTGCGCTCAGAAGTTTGGTATAGATTACCAAGAAACATTTTCCCCCGTCGTTCGTTACACGACAATTCATTTTTTATTGCGTTAGCTGCAAAAGGAGGAATGAAAATCGATCAAATGGACGCTGTATCCGCATTTCTTCAAGGAGATTTAGCAGAAGAAATATATATCGAGCAACCAGAAGGTTTTAGCGATGGTACTAGTAAAGTGGGCAAGTTGAGTAGAGCAATGTATGGTTTGAAACAGGCTGGTAGGCAGTGGAATCATAAGCTAATTACATCTTTAAAGTCCTTCGGATTGATTCAGTCGAAACTTGACCCATGTGTATTTTTTAATACAGAACTAGATCTCATGTTAGCAATATATGTGGACGATATATTAATATTTTGGAGTGATCCGACGATTCTAGTCAAATTGAAATCAGCACTTAGTACAAGTGTTAAGATGAAAGACATGGGATCAGCTACACATTGTTTAGGTATGCGAAAAAATCAAACAAAAGATTTTATAGAATTAGATCAGTCGAATTATATCAATGAAATACTCGAGCATTTTCATATGGATAACTGTAAGCCGATATCTACGCCAAGTGATGCGAGTGTTAAGCTATCTAAAAATCTTGGATCAAACACAGACTCACTCAAAGATCTTAATCGCACCCCGTACCAAGATGCAGTGGGTTGTTTGCTATATTTAGCATAAGGCACTCGCCCCGATAATGCCTTTGCAGTCAACGACGTGAGCCAATTCAACGCGAACTACAATTCATCTCACTGGTCGGCGGTGAAACGTATAATTCGATACCTAAAAGGGAGCATACTGTAACGAAGCTTTTTCGTGGTGCCCCGTTGCTTCTTTGATATTTGCTGGGGTATACTCGCCGTGCACAGGGTTCGTTTACAATAAATTTGTATTAAAGGGGCACCTTGCAAATCGATTTAATATAAAAAACTTCACTCTCTTTATTGGTTTTAAATTCTATAATATAAAATAAAACGTGTTTGTATACTTCGTTTTCAATTTCACTTGGATTATCTTGCGGTATCCTTGATTGCGGTGGCGGGCCTTAGCGGTCCGGCCGTATTCCGTTAGCTGGGTCTCGTTAGTATGTGGCGTCGGTGCCTTGACGCGCCTTATGACGGCGTCTCTCTCTGCTGCGGTGCTCTATCGCGCCTTACGTCGGCGTCTACTTGTATTGCTGAGGCGATGCTATGTCGCCGTGTTCCGTTAGACGGATCCCGTTAGTATGTGGCGTCGGTGCCTTGACGCGCCTTATGACGGCGTCTCTCTCTGCTGCGGTGCTCTGTCGCGCCTTACGTCGGCGTCTACTTGTATTGCTGAGGCGATGCTCTGTCGCCGTGTTCCGTTAGACGGATCCCGTTAGGATGTGGCGTCGGTGCCTTGACGCGCCTTACGTCGGCGTTTACTTGTATTACTCTGCTGCGCCTTGCGTCGGCATCTATTTGTATTGCTGGTTGCTGGGTGATTCTCTGCCACGCCTTGCGTCGGCGTCTACTCGTATTTGCTGGGCGATACTCTGTCACGCCTTGCGTCGGCGTCTACTCGTATTTGCTGGGCGATACTCTGTCGCGCCCTACGTCGGCGCTTACTTGTATTACTCTGTCGGTGTACCTCTGCTGCGCTCTGCCGCCGCGCTTGGCGCTGGCTTAGCCTGGCTGCGCTATGCGTCGCCGCGTTGACGTGACCCCTGTCGGCGTACCTCTGCTGCCGCGGTTCGCGCTGGCTTACCCTGGTTAGGTTGTGCGTCGGCGGACCTCTGCTGCGCTTTGCTGCCACGCTCTGCGCTGGTTTACGTGCGTTGCCGCCCTGTTGCGGCCTCTGCCGGCGTACTTCTACTGACGGAGGTGAGCGGGTGTCACCTGTCGCGGTTGCGCGTTACTGTGGCGGGGCCTTTGGTCTCTGGGGGTGATGCGTAGAGAAGATCAACCGCAATCACCATTCCACGACTCGCTCCTATGAAGTGGATTCCTATTGCATAGAGAAGGTCAACTGCAATAGGGATATAGCTAGTAGCTCTGGGCACGACCACAGCTCCGTGCTGACTGACTTTGGTTTACGTGCGTTTTCGTGGCTCTGTTGCGGCCTCTGCCGGCGTACTTCTACTGACGGAGGTGAGCGGGTGTCACCTGTCGCGGTTGCGCGTTACTGTGGCGGGGCCTTTGGTCTCTGGGGGTGATGCGTAGAGAAGATCAACCGCAATCACCATTCCACGACTCGCTCCTATGAAGTGGATTCCTATTGCATAGAGAAGATCAACTGCAACAGGGATATACTTCGCTAGTAGCTCTGGTCACGACCACAGCTCCGTGCTGACTGACTTTGGTTTACGTGCGTTTTCGTGTTGCTAGAGCCTTTTGTGGCCACTTGTTGTGTTAATGTCGTGTCAAATATGTTGTGGGGTCGTTTTGTGTGGGCCAAATTAATGAGGATTTATTTGGTCCTCACAATACATTTAAAACTACGATATATCAAACAAATCGACGATGGCATCTCAGGCTTTTGTGATGCCAGACTATGCATCAGATGTTGATAACCGACGATCATGCAGTGGTTACGTGTTCAAGTGGTCCAACGCGGCAATTACCTGGAACAGCAAGCGTCAATCAACAGTGGCGTTATCGACAACTGAGGCAGAGTATTTGGCAATGTCAGCTGCAGTGAGGGAAGCTATGTGGTTGAAACAATTTGTTAATGAAATCAATCCCATGCCTCAGAAGGCTTTTTCCTTAAATTGCGACAACCAAAACTCAATTGAATTAGCTGAATCTGACTATTTTAGGAATCGGACGAGGTACATTGGCTTTAGGCATCATCATATCAGAGACATGATTCATGAAGGTGTAATTAAAATAAACTACATTCCGTCCGAAGAAATGGCAGCTGATAACTTAACCAAAGCAGTACCAAAGGACAAACACTCTTTATGCGTCAAATTTTGTGGTTTAAGCTGAACTTACAAATGGCAAACTAATGAACTACTATGGGAACTAATGAATGGCAAATAATGCCAATACAGATCCAGGCGTCACTGGAACGTTGTTATTGTTGTTGTTGTAGCGATAAGGTTGCATACATGCAGTCGAAAGCAGTTATGTATATGCACCTTTCATGTTATTTTTTGTATAATCTGTTCTTTGTTGTTGTCTAAATTTGTATTGAATTTTTAAAACGTAATGCGTCATTCTCCTTTGTTGCTTATGTGCATAATCGGGTGAGCTTTTTCGGAAAACAGCTGCGCATTAGAATGATAGGTTTCTATCATTTTTGGGAGCATACAAATTTTTGTTAGCTGTCGTCAACCAAGGGAGAAGGATCACACTGCGGTAAGTACTTGCTTTCGTTATATTGTTCATTTTATAATTTATGTCGTTTTATAGAAATAAACCATTCCATTCCATCCAGCCATTCAATTCAATTCCAATAAATGTACTTTGCCACATTAGCCTGTCTTTATTATTGGTTAAATTTGCAAGCGAGGACGACGGCTAACATCTTTATTTCGCAGAGCTGCATATACAGCAGCATAATTTTAATTACATAACGCAACCTGCATATATTTAATAAATTTAGCGACTTTGCCATACGTCATATTTGTCTAACAAAGTGTCTATACATCTGCCATTGGTTTCGGCTGAAATGACACGCGATCTTCCACGTCGAGGCACTCGATTGAATACAGAAAGCGACTCCAGCGCAGCCGCTAATTCAACATCTGGTGAAAGAAGTGCAACTGCATCAACCGCCGTTTCCGCCGCCGAATCCGTCGTCACCACCACTAGTAGCGCAACACCAGCCAAGGTGCTACCAGTAACCGCCGCAAACGTCAACATATCTGCCAATACAACACCAGTTACTCCTGGTGCAATGAATGTAATGCCAGCCAGGGATTACAGCGGCGGTGGTACTGCCACCAAAGGAACTAGCAATGTCACGCCCACTGCCACTGGGACCATTAAAAAGGTATCTGCTACCACGGCCGTTGAAGCATCAACATACTCAGCGACGGTAACCACATCTCATCATGACAGTGCATTTCTGGCCATGGAAAGACGAATCGCCTTGCTGGAAAGAGCTTTAAAAGAACGGTACCTGCAAAACGAGGTACTGACTGCAGCACTCCAAGGTAACGGACCTAACTGTAGAAGCTCTGCCACTACATCTGCTGACGTCGCAGCGCAGCCAATGCAGTTTATGTCACACGGTTCGATAATGCCGAGAAAGATTATTGATTTACCAGAATTTTCTGGAAATGCTGAAGACTGGCCTGTATTCCATACAGCGTTGGTTGAGTCAACAGCGGCATATGGTTATTCAAATTTTGAAAATAACCAAAGGCTAAAGAAAGCCTTGAAGGGAGAGGCACGCGAAGTGGTGAAAGCATTACTGATTCACCCCAATAACGTTGGCTGCATCATTGAGCAATTGCAGTTCAGGTTTGGTCGGCCGGAGCAGCTCATCCGCAGCCAATTAGCTAAAGTGCATGAGATTGCACCTATTCCCGATAATGCCTTAGGGAAACTGGTTCCATTTGCCACGAAGTTAAAAAATATTTGCGCCTTTCTTCAGTCTGCTAATGGTGAACATCAGCTGGCCAATCCCACACTCCTTGACGAGCTGATAGCCAAATTGCCAACGAGTAAGCGCGTCCAGTGGGCCATGGTTGCAGCAAAGGTAAAGCCTCACCCCACAGTGGTGCACTTTAACGAGTGGATTGGTTCACTTGCCAACGTGATCTGTACAGTATACGACGCAGAGGCCAAACGCGATTCCAAGCGCCGAGTAGTTCTGCACGTCGAGAAGAAACCACAGCCAAGAAGATGTCAATATGTCAGGGCGGACACAAGCCCTTTGAGTGTAAAACCTTCATCGATGCTACAGTAGCCACCAGGTGGAAAGAGGCAAAATCAAGGCACTTGTGTTTCGCATGTCTCAATCCTGGTCATGCTACTCGGGATTGCCAGCGCCGAAAGACATTTGCTATCAACGGGTGCCAAAGAATGCACCACAAACTACTCCATGAGGTTCCAAATGCCGTGAACAATACGCATCCAGCATGACCTCCAAGTCATGGTGCCTTTGACACGCAGTTAGCGAAACGCCCAAATGATGATCGAAATTACATACAAGCGCAAGGAGTACCTCAATGCCAGCAATCGTCGAACGATGCAGAAGCATCCGTCTTAAGCTCTTCTGCCAGTGCGGCTGAAGGTAAGTTTATTTTCCGAATACTTCCAGTGACCTTGCATGGAAGACACAAGCGCATTGATACATATGCGCTGTTGGATGAAGGCTCTTCTGTTATGCGCTCTTCTGGATGATGCGCTTGCCCAAGAGCTCGGCCTACATGGACAACAACAGCGCCTCAATATCCAATGGTTTGGTGGAAAGCCAGTGCAAGAGTCGTCAACTTTGGTGGACTTATTCGTCAATGGTCTAGGCCTAGAGAAGAAGCACAAGCTTCGCAACGTATACACCGTATCCAACTTGCAGTTGCCATCACAGAGTCTACTCAAAACCGACCTACATTGCGATGATAAATACCTACGTCAGTGGCCAGTTCAGCCATACAGGGAAGTGACACCTAAGCTTCTCATCGGCCTCAACCACTGCCACCTAGGTCTGCCTTCTGCTGCTGTAAGGATGAGGGAGAACGGACCATTCGACGCCAACACCGAATTGGGCTGGGTAGTTTTTGGGCCAACCAGCAAGCGTCTTCCAACCGCGCCTTCCTGCCTACTAGCCCATCGCATGACGAACGAGTCCCTACATAATTTAATCGAAGAATATATTGCCATTGAAAGTTTCGGGGTGAGACCATCGCCTCCGATCGAAAATACCGCCGACATCCGTGCCAGGTTTGTATTGAGCTCAGTCACATGCCGTATCTCCGATAAAAGATTCCAAACAGGTTTGATTTGGAAGCGTGATAAAATCCAGCTGCCCAATAGCTACACCATGGCGTTGAAAAGATTAGTTAGCGTCGAAAAACGAATGAGTAGAGATACCACTTTTGCCATAGCCTATAAGGCCACGATGGACTCCTACATAGCGAAGGGTTACTCCCGTTAGCTCGAACAGCCGGAAGCATCGATGGTCACGCCCCAAACCTGGTACCTACCACATTTTGCAGTGGTCAATCCCAACAAGCCATATAAGTTACGGATGGTATTCGACGCCGCAGCTGAGGTCAATGGTGTCTCGTTAAATTCCATGCTGCTGAGGGGTCCGCAAGAGTATCGACCTCTACCATCGATCCTCTTTCCCTTCCGCGAAGGAGCAGTTGGCGTAACGGGCGATATTAAAGAAATGTTTCACCAAGTGGTGATGCAACCTCATGATAGATGTGCCCAGCGTTTTCTTTGGCGCGACGGAGTGGTTGGAAGAGAGCCTGATGTGTATGAGATGTGCGTCATGACCTTTGGCGCTGCTTGCTCGCCATGCGCAGCACACTACGTCAAAACGTCGATGATCTCGTAGACAGCATCGACACTTATGAAGAAGCCATATCCATTGTCAGACAGGTTCGATCAATCCACTTGGACGCCGGGTTCGAACTCCGCAACTTCGCTTCCAATTCACCGGAGGTAGTCACTACTTTGGCTGGTGCTGAGATTACAAAATCAATATCTAGTAAGGAGGGCTTGGCAACTAAGAAGGTGCTTGGATTGTACTGGCAGTCATCAACCGACTATTTCAAATTCAATTGGCAGTTCAATAGAGTCGACCCAGACGTAGTGACAGGCAGCAAACGCCCCACCAAACGCGAACTCCTCAGCGCGGTAATGTCGATCTTCGATCCATTGGGGTTCCTTTCTCAGTTCGCCATTGGTGCCAAACTGCTTATGAGAGAGGTTTGGAAGCAATATACATGCTGGGACGAGCCATTTCCTGACAGCATCTATATTGTATGGGAACGCTGGCGAAGACAACTGCCAGCCGCCACCGAATACGCCATTCCTAGATTCTACTTTGGTCATGGTAAGCCAGAAAATCTGCAGCTCCACATATTTGTCGATGCCAGCGAGGATGCCTTCGCTGCTGTTGCTTACTGGAGATCAACCACTAGTCAAAGCGAAATTAGTGTCAGCTTAATATGCGCGAAATCCAAGTGCGCGCCTTTGAAACCGCTTACAGTACCGCGGTTAGAGTTACAAGCAGCTGTCTTGGGTACGCGTCTGATGCAGATAATTCGGAATGAGCACTCCGTCGTCGTGAATGATTGCTTCCTTTGGAGCGGTTCATCCACCGTGATGAAATGGATCAACAGTGAGCACCGACGCTACAAGCCCTTTGTGCAGCATAGAGTGGCTGAAATATTGTCTTCCACAAATGCTTCCAACTGGAAATGGGTGCCCACTGAGGAAAACGTCGCTGATGAAGCAACGCGTTTCAATAGTAAAGTTGACTTTGGCCCAGCAGCCCGTTGGATTCATGGTCCACCATTCTTACACCTAAACGAATGCGACTGGCCCACTGATGAGATTCCCGCCATTCATCAAACCGAACACGATGAGGAGTTGCGACCCAAATATGCCATGGTCATTGTGAGTAGCAATTTGATAGATTTTAATCGTTTCTCTACATTCAACAGATTAGTTCGTACGACTGCTCGGGTCCTTCTTTTCATCAATATGTGTCGCAGTCGAAGCTCAGCCAGATGTATGTATGGACCAACAGCTACTGTAATTAACGCAGCTAAACTAATCCTGTGTCGCATCGTACAATACGACTGTTTTGGTTCAGAAATACAACAGCTGAAGGATAGCAAAGAGGTCACTCGCAACAGTTCGCTACGCCAGCTATCACCGTACATCGATGATGAAGGAACGCTTCGAGTTTGCGGACGCATTGACGCAGCCAGCTGGCTCCCAATAAGTGCCAGATGCCCGATTATTCTGCCACCTAATCACGTTTTCACCAGGCTGGTCGTAGCGCATCACCACAATCTAATGCGCCACCAAAACATCGAAGCCACAATTTGCGCTATTCGCCAAACGTACTGGGTTCCTCGCCTACGGGCCTTGTTACGTAGTGTTATCGTTAATTGTCAACTGTGCCGTCTCAGGACAGCCACGCTAGTCCCACCACTAATGGGGCAATTGCCCGTCGATAGGCTCACTGCATACGTAAGGCCTTTTAGTTACACGGGCCTCGATTATTTTGGCTCGCTTAACGTACGAGTTCGCCGAAGCACCGAAAAGAGATGTGTGGCACTCTTCACTTGCCTCACTGTACGAGCTGTCCACTTGGAACTGGCCCAAGATCTGAGCACAGACTCGTGTATAATAGCTATTCGCAATTTCATCAACCGCCGCGGGGTGCCAGTGCGCATTAGGTCCGATAACGGCAAGAATTTCGTGGGCGCCGATAACGAAGCAAAACGTTTCCATGAGGTTTTCGATTGCCAGCGGGTGCAAAGTGAGCTGGCGCAAAGAGGAGTCGATTGGGTGTTCAATACACCCTGTAATCCAGCCGAAGGTGGTGCCTGGGAAAGACTAGTGCAGTCGGTCAAGCGAGTACTGCACCACACACTCAAAGAAGTAGCGCCGCATTAGCACACTTTAAACTGCTTCCCCATCGAAGCAGAAAGCATCGTCAATTCCCACCCACTTACCCATTTGCCAATCTCTGTTGAACAAGAGCAACCGTTAACACCGAACGATTTCCTGTTGGGATCTCCGAGCACAGCGCAGACTCCAGGTGTAGTCGATGTAAAAAATGGTATGTGCGTCTTGCGCCAACAGTGGCGTGTTGCCCGACAATTAAAGGATCATTTTTGGAAGCGCTGGATCTCGGAGTATCTCCCAACATTAACAAGAAGAGTTAAGTGGTGCGAAAGGACAACACCTATAAAGGAAGGTGATCTGGTTTTTATATGTGACCCAAATGTGCCACGGAGAGAATGGTGTCGTGGAAAAGTTGAACAACTGTATCCTGGACCAGACGGAGTAATAAGGCGAGCAGATATTCTTACCTCTGCTGGAATCAAAAGACGTGCCGTTTCTAAGCTTGCCATCTTGGACGTTGAAGTTGGTGAACCGGATCGCTTCACGGGGGACGGGATGTCACGGCACGCGCTTACATCTAATTAGCCAGCGTTAATGGGTTAATCTTCAATACCGAAATATGCCTGCACATCTCTATTTCATTTCATTTGTACATACATATACATACATGCAGTCGAAAGCAGTTATGTATATGCACCTTTCATGTTATTTTTTGTATACTCTGTTTGTTGTTGTCTAAATTTGTATTGAATTTTTAAACCGTAATGCGTCATTCTCCTTTGTTGCTTATGTGCATAATCGGGTGAGCTTTTTCGGCAAACCGTTGCGCATTAGAATGATAGGTTTCTATCATTTTTGGCAGCATACAAATTTTTGTTAGCTGTTGTCAACCAAGGGAGAAGTATCACACTGCGGTAAGTACTTGCTTTCGTTATATTGTTCATTTTATAATTTATGTCGTTTTATAGAAATAAACCATTCCATTCCATCCAGCCATTCAATTCAATTCCAATAAATGTACTTTGCCACATTAGTCTGTCTTTATTATTGGTTAAATTCGCAAGAGAGGACGACGGCTAACAGCCGGATACAGATCCGGTACGCTTCGGTACCACAGCACTATTAAGGTGCTAGCCCAACCATCTCGGGAACGATTTATGTGGCCACATTAAACCTTCAGGCCATCCCCTCCCTCCCCACCCCAAGTTCCATGCGGTATTTAGTCGACGGTATTTTAGTCGCCTCTTACGACAGGTACACCTACGGCGGGTATATTCTGACCCCCTAACCCGCTGGGGACGTAACTATTGGTAGCATGGTATAAATATTACCAGGTAAAACCATTTATTCTTCTTGGCGGCCATATTGGTTTTTTGATTTTTAAAAAAAAATTAAAATCACTCTCTTAAACTTTGTGGAAATGCCAAACCAAAGTAAACGAAAAAAAATTGTTGGTTTGACTTTTTCATTTTTTTAATGCCAAAAAAAGTAAAATGCTTATGAAATAAGTGAAAAAATATTTCGAAAAGTTTTGAAATCGGTTTTTATGTATATGGCAAAAAAAATGAATTACACGTGCTATTTTTGAAAAGGGACCAAAGGATCACCGTTACTTCTTAACCTCTTCTAATTAAGAAGCGCATGTTGGAGAGCACCCCTACCGATTTTACATTCATCCTTCTTCACTTGGTTGATACGTCTTTAACCCTTAAATATGCTGAAACTTCACTTTATAAGAGATCACCAGTCTGAAGTCTCCTCACTCCTGCGGAAAAAAATGATATTGAAGATATTTTTTGGTTTGTTTTGGTCCTTTTCCTCGCGGTTGGAAGATAAATTTTTTAATTGTTTCGCGGTAACTGACGCCAACAGGGGGCACCTAGAGAGATCGAAGTCTTCCCCCACCTGCTTCTCCGAACCCAGGGGAGATCTTCCCATAACTTGCCCACGCCAGCAAAAATGCTGTAGCTCCTCTCAGCTTAACTAAACATCATCGTCCAGTTGGAGTATTATAGTTCGTGGAGGCTGAATTTACCGGCTGAACGGTCAAAGTCTGCCGCCGTGGTGTAGAGATAGTGTGTTGACTTATCCATTAAAAAGATTTAAGAAAATTTGTATAATGTAGAATGTTTCCGTTTTGTGTATTTCTAGCTCCTGATGATGAATTCAGACTGAGTTCGAAATATTGAGTGAAAATAAATTAAAACAAAAACATACTTATTTGTTTTATTTAAAACCGGCCTTGAGCTCAACAAAATTTTAAAATATTTTATATTAACGGCCAAAAACATTCTACATTATGTTAAAGCGGAGAGCACACCGAGAAGTTTTAGACAATTTAAACGTCTACAAAAATATCAAAAAGGTTATAACATCAAAACCAAAAAGCAAATAAAACAACACCAAGCTACTACGCATCAGATTACGAGAATTTCAGAATCGATTAAGTTTCTGGAGAGATGTAGAAGAAATGGAGTAACGCCTAATTTCATCAATAATGTAACTGTTTCATACTTACTACCACATGTGGGAGTGTGTGCAACCACACTCATCTTATATAAAAAAAAGGAAACGCATAGCTAAAGGGAAAAAGGCCAAAGGCCAGAAAAAACCCCTTTTATTGCACACAAAATCTTGCACTCAACACACATTATTATTTCTGTTACATATATATAATTATATTACAATGTATTCGCGCACCATACAACTATTCTATAGACAACCGTTCTAGCAACTCGCTGGCACCGCATTCAATTCCTAACTAACTAAACTGATTGATTAGCTCAACTTGAATCGTTATTTTAATTCTAAAGCGCAATAGTTTCGATCATGGCAAGCCATGACATGTTCCACTCCAACGTATATTTTTAAAACGGTAAACTTATTCGGGCAGGCGCATTCTCCCCTGCGCGACATTTATGACGCACAGTGAGAAAATGCCCCTGTACGAAACAGTGCCAGCGAAAACCTACGGTTTTCTTAACTAAGCTTAAATATACATACATAAATATCTACATAATTTATTAGCCCAGATACTTCATCTTTTACCGCTGCTCTGCTATGTCTGGCTCCACTGGTAGTATGCATATCTTTTGTACGGTTCTCGTTAATTTGCTCGTTTGTGTCTGCACCACAACAGATCGAACTAGTTTGTCCTTACTAAGGACCAGTTCAGTAACTCGTCCTAATGCCCACTGAGCTGGTGGAAAATTCTCTGCTTTGATTATTACCATCTGCCCAATCTTAATATTTTCATGTTCTCTGCGCCATTTCTTTCTCTCTTGTAAACTGTTTAAATAGTCTGTTTGCCATCTATTCCAGAAGTGTTGCAGCATTGTTTGCCTTTGCTGCCAGAGTTTTATCCCTAAACTTGTCGGTTGGTCATCCACCCGAAACGGAGGCGGCAAAATCAATGGCTCCCCAATAATAAAATGACCCGGTGTCAATGCTTGCATGTCATTTGGATCATCTGACAGTGGATATAAAGGTCTGGAATTCAGTATTGCCTCGATCTCAACTAGCAATGTCACAAGCTGGTATTGTGCCAGCGTTTTCTGGCCCGCGATCCTGGACAAATGGAACTTCATTGACTTTACAGCTGCTTCGTAAATACCTCCTTGATGTGGCGCTGCTGGAATCATAAAATGCCACTCAGTACCTTTTAGACCAATATGTTCCAGCGCCTCTTGCCCTCTCCAGTGATCCATAGCCCTTTTAGTCGTCTTGCTCGCACCAACAAATGTCGTCGCATTATCGCTGAATAGTTTTGCACAATGACCTCGCCGTCCAATAAATCTTTCAAAACACGCAATGAAGGATTGAGTTGTCAGATCTAGCACCAAATCGATATGTACAGCCCGAGTTTTCAGGCATACAAACACAACAACCCAACATTTAGTCTTATCGACATAATCGTCTCGCACCCTCACACGTACATTAAATGGGCCTGTATAATCTAGCCCGCAGTGAAGAAATGGTTTACCTGCTTGCACTCTCTCAGCTGGTAGGTCTGCCATCAACTGTTGTTCAAGCTTATAGTTGTATCGCACACATACAACACACCCACGTAAGTATTTTCTGAGCTCATCTCTCAAGCGTGGAATCCAGTACTTTTGCCGAATGAAATGTGTCATTACTTGCACTGCCCCATGCTTAGTTTGTCTGTGCGCATAATCAGGTATGAAGTAAGCCAATCTGGAACCTCTTGCCACAATTACCTGATGCTTTGCTTCATATCCAAGGTTCGCCTCATTCAATCGACCTCCTACCCTCAAAAGCCCGCTTTTATCCAAAATTGGTCGTAGGGATTCCAACTTACTATGTTCTGGTAACCTGTGCTCCTTTTTTAACAATACCAATTCTTTGTGAAAATATTTCTCCTGCGAATTTCTCAGTAAGTACTCCATTGCCCACAATTTTTCTTGCTCACTTGGTAAATCTACCTTCAATTTCATGCCCCTTAATCTGCACCTCTTTGCTGACTTTCTTATCCTATCACGAGTCGTCAATTTTGTCTTGACTATATCTATAAATCGCCTTACATATGCCAATACATTCTAAATTCCTTCTTGCCCTGTTTTTTATTTCGTGATTGGAACAAGCTCACCACTTCCCTCCATTTTTGGCACAAAAATCTCCATCTCCTCATAACATACATTTACAATGTGCACCTTAATTTCTGCTTGCCCATCCTTATTAATTTTGATTTAGCCTGTTCAAACTTATCAGGTGGCCACTGTGTCTTATGAAAAGATAGCCACTCTGGGCCCTCCAACCAAAATCGATTATCAACCAACTGACCGGGTTCTAATCCTCGACTTAATAAGTCCGCTGGATTATCTTCCGAACCCACATGTGCCCAACTCTTTGCCCCAGTATTATCTTGAATTGCTGATACGCGATTAGCTACAAATTTTTCAAATCTCTGGCCATTTTTTCTAACCAGTAAAGCACAACCAGAGAATCTGTCCACAACGTATAATTGATCTCGCCCCAATTCATTGCTCTCTTAACCTCAACGACCAGTCTAGCCAATAACTCACATGCCGACAATTCATCCTGGGAATAGTCATCTTCTTTACTGGAGCTACTCTTGTTTTTGATACTATTAATCTACATTTGAAATTCCCATTCGCTTCCTTCGTTCTAGCATAAACAACTGCACCATAGGCTGATTCTGATGCATCAGCAAAGCCACATAATTCAACCTTCTCAGACATCTCAGTACCGAGCCATCTTGGAATTCTAAAATTTTAAAGTTTTTTCATCTCGCCCCAATATTTTCTGAATCTCATTTCTAATTCAGATGGTAGCTCTTCATCCCATTCTACCTTCAATCACCACAAATCTTGTATCAAAACCTTCCCTACAACAATTATAGGAGAAGTGTATCCATCAAACAACTGTGCCACGCAGCTAACAACTACGCGTTTTGTTATGATACCTGGCAAGTCTTGTGTCTTAACTACAAATGCATATTGGTCTGGCGATATCAACCATACCAATCCAAGCACCCTAGTTTCAGCCTCGAATTTAAACAAACACTCCTCTTCTCCGGACTGTAAGGTCCTTATTAGCTTCTTGCTATTCGATTTCCATTTCCTAAGTGTAAAACCGGCTCCACCCAAGATGTGATCCATTTGTTTTGCTAGTTCAATAGCGTCATTCATAATTGCTTCAGCAGCTTTACAGTAATCTTTCTTTGCATCTCTTGCACACTGGATTACTGCTCTAACTGCATTATATGCCGATGATGCCATACCATACGTCACAACAGTTAGCCAATACTCCTTCAATGGTTCTTCTCTGCTCTCGCTCCAAAATATTCGCTGCATATCCCATTGATTTCTAGTAATCTTAACTTGTCTAATCATCATCTTAATATCTGCACTAAATGCAATCCTATGACTTGTAAACCTCATTATTGTCTCGCTCAAATCTCTCTGTAACTTGTCCCCTAGTAGTTGTACCCCATTTAGGCAGACCCTTTTATTGGTGCAACAACTTCCGCCAAAAAGAACACGAAACATTTTGACCACACAATGATGTGGGATATTATACGCTCTGCCCCGAATATTTATCTATGATCTTCATATGCCCCAGCTCCTCATATTCTCTCATAAACTCTATATATCTCGCTCTCAGCTCTGGCTCCTTCTCTAACCGTTTCTCTAAATATAGAAATCTTCGCAGCGCAGTTTCTCTTGAACTGCCTATGTCTCTGACATCTTTCAGTGGTATAGTAACTACAAATCGGCTATCTTTATATAATGAGTATCCAGGAAAATCTTCTCCACTAGCTCTTCTTCTTCAGTTTGCATTGAGCACTCATGCACCTGCTCCATTTCCCAAAGCTTTGTTATTAACTTGTCTAGGTCTCTATTATCTTTGAAGCTCACCCTTGACACAAGCTCACCTATCTGTTCATCCAGACTTTGCACACATTCACCAAAAATTACTATGCCCACTGTTGTTTGCATCAAAGCTATCCCATCCAAGCTATTTCGTATTACTTTAACGAAGATTCTTGCAACTAAGCTAGCCCCAAGTAACATATGCACAATTTCTGGTACCCAGTATTTTGGGTCAGCTAACTCACCTTCTATGGGTTGATGTGTTGGACCTACCCTTGTACCTGGTGCAAGAAGCTGGCTCTATTTAGGCAGGATCCAGCATTCTGCATTAATCTGCACACTCGATGAATACCAAGGCTTTAGCACCAACATAGTCTTCTTGATCACTTGCAGCGGATTTCCCTCAATGCCAATCATTTTTTCCCGATCGATTCTGTACTTATACCATACCTTTGCTGCAATGTAAAAGTTATCCTATTAGTCTGTGCCCCCGTGTCTAGCCACGCTCTAATAGGCCCCAATTCATAGCCGTTTATAACGATTTTCATCATTGCCGTTAGCAATAATGTCCTTGCCCGCTCTTGCCCCTTACTAAAATTCGCTGAATAGTTTTCATTAATACTAATAGGTTTATTTTTTTTTCAATTATAGCTTCAGTTTTCATTAATTTTCTTCTTGGCTCTTCTGTCTCCGAAGCATTTAATATTCTATGGCCATCTTGCCCTTCTTGCCCTCTTCTTGCATCGCATTTGTTTGTCTCCTAGCCCCCTTTAATTGTCAATCTAATTTTCTCTTTGGTCTCGACTTGTTGTGCTGGGTTTGTACCTGCATCGTATTCATCTGTTTCTTCGGTTCCCAATTCGGGCATAGCACACTATTATGCTTTGGCCTACCAGGACACTTCCAACATTCCGCCTGGTAGCAGTTTTCAGGTCCATGCCCCTTCTTAAACAATTTGGGCACAATTTTCTTTTTCCAATGAACTCTTTTCTGGCCCTCAGGCTTAGTGTCATGAATTCTGGACAATGATATAGCATATGGTTTTCGCCACATGCATCACAAACCATTGGCATGGCTCTTGCACCTAATAATGACGCCCCTGTTCCTGCCCCTGATGATGACGGTTCTGCTCTACCTCCTTGTTGCCTTGCTCCACTCTGTTTCTTTGTGTTATGTCCCGATATGACAACTGCCGATTCTACGCGCCTACGGTTATCAGATGTATTTGCTAGTGCCAGTGCTTTCCTATCCAAAAAGGATAGCATGTCATCTAACTTCGGAGTATCGGTTTTCCTCGCTAGCTTCCATTGTTTGGCTGTTTCAGTGCCTAAGCGCTCGTGTAGCATATGCACCATGAAAAAATCCCAGTGTTCCACCGGGAGTCCTTGCGCCTGTAGCTGACGTCGCACATCATGAGTTACATTTGACATGCACCTTAAGTCGTTTTCTCGCACGGGGCCTTTCAATTCCGGCAGCCGCATAAAATTTCTCAAATGCTCTCGCCCAATTAAGTAGCCTTGATCATACATTTGATTTAGTCTTTGCCACTCTTGCATATAATTGTTAGCCGAGAATTGCCATTGCCCAAAAGTCAACTTTGTACGCCCCACAAGAGAATTCGTCAGCTATAGAAATTTGAATGAGTCTACTTTATCGTTATCATGTACGGCTGCGCAGAATCGATCACGAAAGCCTGTCCATTTAGTAACCATGCCATCGAATTCGCCCAAGTATTTTTTAGATTATTCTGTTGGGCTGGCATTTGCACCTGCACATTAATCGGTTGCTTATTGTTATCTAGCCCCTCAATCGGGTTCTCTTTCTTTACTTTTCTCTGCATTTTCGCATGCGCCTCAAAATAGACTGCCTCAACTGCAGCTAGATTTTTCTCACAAAAGTGGTCTAGGGCCTCCTCATCCACATCCTCAATTACAGCTGCATACTCTACGTTATATGCCTGCTATGCTAGCCGTAGTGAGGTAAGTCGCACCTTAATCTCGCCCACTGACACTTGAATAAAATCAGTGTCATTAACAAACTCTAGCGCACGCTGGATTTTAGCTACATGAGACTTCAACTTCTTCTGAAACGCCATGTCTAAATATGAAAAAAACATAAAGAAAAGAAACAAACAAACAAAATAATATATTTGAATATGGCAATGATAATAGTGAAGCCTCGCACACAGAGTGCAACTTTGTTATCATAGCTTATTATTTTTCATTTAAACAAACGCCTAATGATGGTTGTCACCAAGCCCTCAATCAATCATCTTGACCCGCCCACTGACATTTGCTTCAAGCGCTTGCACCAATGCTTCCGGCTTGCATATATGTTTGAAAAATTCTAGCTCGCCTTAACCGTGCTCACCCATCATTAGTGCCAACTCAAACATGCAATTGCCGAAAGACTTTAAACACCTGCAGGTACGCTAGCCCACTCAGTACACATGTACTACTATAAAATCTTGCCCCAAGCTCATCTTTTGTTTATGCATAAAATATTTTTTATTTAAGCCCCCAATAACAGCTCAACTTATCTCACCATTCAAATTTATCTCATGATATCTCCTTTTTTTTTCAACGGTTTTCTTTTACAAACTTTATCACCATCAAAGTGCTACATACGCACATCCAAGCACACAAACATTCAAACACAAACATTCAAATAAGCAAACATCTAAGCACACAATTTAATTTAGTATATCGCATGCAATCTTATTCATTTATATTTGCTGTTTTCAAAAAATGTATTCTTGTATCAAGCACCATTTTCCACACCAAGCACACATGCATATCCATATATATATACATAACCACGTACATACGTGTACACTCATGTCTAGCACACCAAACTTACATGCTTCAATATTCTTGCATGATACAAACATTTTCTTTCACTACATTTTCCACATTGCCACCTAAAACTTGTCACTCAAACACACAAATTCCATTAGCACAACAGAATCAAAACTTCACCAAATTGGGACTATTCTCTTTTTATGCACACCCTCTTTTTTACATGTGTACTCTAAACTGATGCGCACAACATATTTTTCTCAGCACTCATACTATATGTAAATCCCAATACATTATTTACTCGCGCCCTTATGACAAATCGGAATAACCCTACACAAGCGCCCCTGTGTAGCTTTACATATATACTCTAAACCGATGCGCACAACATATTTTTTTTTCAACTCTCATAATATATGTAAATAGCAATCCATTATTTACTCGCGCCCTTAAGATAAAACGCAAAAACCTTACATAAGCGCCCCTTTGTAGCGTTACATATATACTCTAAACCGATGCGCACAACATATTTTTTTTCAACTCTCATAATATATGTAAATACCAATCCATTATTTACTCGCGCCCTTAAGATAAAACGCAAAAACCTTACATAAGCGCCCCTTTGTAGCTGTACATATATACTCTACACCGATGCGCACAACATATTTTCTCAACACTCATAATATATGTAAAGACAAATTCCTTCTTCTTTTTTTTAATAAACTACCAGCACGCCATTATAGCTATACATATCTATATTTCAAACCGTTACGCACAATATGTATTTTATTTTTATTTTTTAATGCTCCAATGCAATATTTACTTGCGCACTCGAGACAAATCTCAGCATGCTTATACATACGTCCCGTTATAACCTTACATATACATTTTGCCGGACATGCGCACTGCGTATTATTTTCTGCACGCTCAAAATATATGTATATATTTCTTGCGCACTCGAACGAATCTCAACATGTTTTACATATGCCCCGTTATAGCTTTACATATATCTTAAACCGACGCGCACACTATATGTTATTTTCTACCTCACAATATATGTATATGCTCACTATATATGTATAGCTTAGTATATTATCTACTCGCGCACAAATTTCCCACTATGATTATACATTTTGTTATATATTTTACATACGCACTTTTCCAATTTATCTTTTTAAATTCTACCGAATTTTCTCAGCGGACTGTAGATAATTTGTTTAACTATTATTTTAACGCTCACCTGTTGTTCGCTTGAATGCTTAAACACTTTTTATGAGCAGCCGTTTTAATTACGCAGTAACAAACTTCTTTCACTCAACTGGCTTTGATCCGGCTCGACACGGACCATAATGTTTCATACTTACTACCACATGTGGGGGTGTGTCCAACCACACTCATCTTATATAAAAAAAGGAAACGCATAGCTAAAGGGAAAAAAGCCAAAGGCCAGAAAAAACCCCTTTTATTGCACACAAAATCTTGCACTCAACACACATTATTATTTCTGTTACATATATATAATTATATTACAATGTATTCGCGCACCATACTACTATTCTATAGACAACCGTTCTAGCAACTTGCTGCCACCGCATTCAATTCCTAACTAACTAAACTGATTGATTCGCTCAACTTGAATCGTTATTTTAATTCTAAAGCGCAATAGTTTCGATCATGGCAAGCCATGACATGTTCCACTCCAACGTATATTTTTAAAACGGTAAACTTATTCGGGCAGGCGCATTCTCCCCTGCGCGACATTTATGACGCACAGTGAGAAAATGCCCCTGTACGAAACAGTAACTAAAAACATTTTGCACATCATCAACAACAACACCTATAACATGAAACTGCCAACAAAAGTTGTGAACATGGTAAATACATATATGGAAAAAACTAAGATGAAGCTTTTGAATCTCCTGATCACCATCCAACATGTATCTCTTCGGCAAAAAGGAACCGAGGTAAATAAACTAAACACATACATACAACATCAACTGAACTCAGACGACTCCACTGCCCACTTCAATAGCGAAGAACTATTGACAAACAAACTTAAAACGACCATCAAAAACACACAAGTGAATAAATACGTAAGTCTTAAACATAAAAAAAAACACAACTCCTGAACATTAGGGTGGTACCCAAATGGATATGCAACACAACAAATATAAAAGTACCCACCAACATTCAATGGCTTTTTCCCTAGGCCTTAAGTACGCACTTCCCACAAATATTAATAAATTCCCACTTTTCAAAACTATAGCTGATGGAGAAAATTATATTCAAACAATTAAGGATAGAGAGAAACAAGAGGTTGAAAGGAACATTTTAACGACGCTTATAAAAGATCACCTAAAAAGGTAAAAACTTCGACTCGGGACAAACAAAACGCCCTGCTTTCCACCAAACATTTTTTAAAGGAACACAAAGATATCCTAGTCCTCAATGCCGATAAAGGCAACGTTACCACGTTGATGGACAAGTTGAAGTATGACAAGAAATTACAGAATATAGTGAACGATATTTCCACGTACAAAGTGTTAAAGCGGGACCCTACCAATAGGCTACAGGAGCAAAACAATGAAATGGTGGAAAAAATGTACAGTAACAAAGTTATCGATTTAAAAGAAAAGTTTCGCCTTAATTGTAAAACAGCCAATCCTCCAGGTATTTATGGTCTACCCTAAATCCATAAAAAAGGTATTCCTCTTAGGCCGATCTGTTCGTCCATCAACTCTCCGTCATATAATCTATGTATATTTATCGTCCAAATTCTTAAAAATTTTACCAACTCATCTAAGTACAACGTTAATGACGCAATAGAATTTAAGAACAAAATCAAAGACACATATGTTAACTATGATGAGAATTTAGTGTCATTCGATGTCGTCTCGTTGTTCCCCAGTATCCCTGTAGATTTAGCCCTCGAGATAATAGAGTCAAAATGTATTAAAATAAAAGAGTACACGTCCATGACCAAAGAGCTTTTTCTGAAAGTGATAAAGTTCTGCATAAAAGAGAACAGGTATTTCAAATACAATGAAAATATATATGAGCAACGTTCGGGGATGCCCATGCCAGCTTCGCCCGTTATAGCAGATATCGTGATGGATTCGGTCAACAAACCACGGTTGCTCACAAAATACGTCGACGACTTATTCGCCATAGTCAGAACGGAAGACATGGAAGTAATGCTGGGCCTTCTAAACGGATACCATAGAGCTGTCAAATTTACAATAGACGTGGAAAAAGATGGAAAGCTACCGTTTTTGGACACTCTTGTTATTAAGAAAAGCAACATGCTCGCTATGGGTTGGTTTAAGAAGCCAACGGCATCCGGAATACTCATCAACTTCAACTCGCAGCACGAGAAGAAAATAATTATTAGTACGGCCAATAACTTTGTGCGGCGGGTTGCTTCCATCAGCGACAAGATGTACCATAACAAAAACATAAAGATAATTAAAAACACGTTAGAGGACAACAACTTCCCTATCAAATTAATAAAAACAATGACTTATAACCATTATTCTCGACCCAGTGGTGAAAATGTGAGAGAAACATCGCAGGATTAAATATACAAATCTGCAACATATGTCGCTGGGCTATCGGAAAGGATAAAATATTCGAACTTATATGATAAGGAAAACGTACGACTATCCTTTACGTGTGGCAATACGCTCCGGTGCATTTTCAGCAATGTTAAGGATAAAATATCCAAGTATGACAAGTCCGATGTGGTATACAAGATTCCTTGTAATGGCGACGGTCTCCTTATGCCAGAAAGTATATGTAGGGACTACAAAATCTAAACTTAAGACAAGGATATCCGCTCACAAATCCAATATAAAATTAAGGAATAATTTTTCGGAAAACAAAACAGGTTTAACATCACATTGTAGAGATACAGGACATTACCCGTACTTCGAAAATGTCACCGTCTTGGAAGAAGAGATAAATTACAATATAAGATTCCTTTTAGAAATGTTACATATAGTAGACACACTCAATGACAAGAAAATTAATTTCAAATCCGACACTTCTAATTGTGCATATGGATACCGCAACCTTATAAAAAACAACAGACACCCCTAATGCATTTTTCATAAACATATACATATATGTATGTATGTACATGCATATTTACACCATCGTCTTGGTGACAACAACACCAACGCTGGGATGATCAGCTGAATCGTTACTGTTTTTTGCCGTCTTATGTATTGATGTTTTCCAATATTTTTGTTTACAAAAACAAACCGTTATTCCGAGTGCAATCTTTAGCGAGTGTGGATGTTTTAACTAAATTTTAAAGTGAAACCTATAAATTGTGAAGTACAGTTCCTCTTTGCACACTAAGTGATAAATTTTATTGTTTTTATATTCGCAATTGTTTTATGTGTCGCAAATTGAGACAAAATAGATAAAATAAAGTCTTGAAAACGTATGTAGTGCGTTTATATGCACGAAAGTGCTTTAATATGTTTTATAAATAAACTACGCGTTAGTGCTTCAAACTAAAAGGACAATTTTTAAACGCGGACAAGCATAATAAAAACTGGGTAAGTGAAGTGGCTAAATTGTTAAATTCTAGAAAAGATAAATAAATTTCAACCCTAGAGTGCAGCTCCAAAGCTCACTCCTGGGTAAATTTAAAGATAGAGTGTCCGTTGGGACACGAAAAAGAAACACCAAAATGCATCTTCATCGTCTTTAAGTAAAGATGGTGAACGTGGGCCTACAAAAAAGCCTAAAATTTTAAACGATGAAAATGTCACGAGATTCTTTGAAATGTCGAATAACGGCATCGTCAGAATAAAAGAAAAAAATGTAGGTAACGGGGATTCTGTTGCGTCTTCTCAGACTCCGTTAGCTACAGGAACAAAGACAAACGAAACATTAACACAAAAAACAACGGACATAACAAATGACAAAACTACTGCAGAAAGCAGTGTTGCCAACACACAACAGCACAGTGATGTACAAAAAACAACAACCATGACTCAATAAAAATTTTATATCCTCCCAGATTTACTGGTGAAATTTTTGTATTAGTAGATAGCTCCCAATGCCCCAGCTTAAAAAACGAAAAATTTACAACTGGGCTTACTTTATGTATCCAAATAAAAGACTTACGTTTTTGTGACATTGATCATGTCAAGGCCTTAGGAAGAACGCTCTATAAAGTAATTTTCAAGAATACCTATTCGGCAAACTCCTTCATAATGGACGAACGCCTAGCCAAAAGAGGATTAAGGCAATTTGTTCCAGAACAGCCTTAGAAATATATGGGGTAGTTAGAGGTGTTCCCACATGCTACTCGGAACAAGATATTTTAAAAGAAGCTGAGTCGAGTGTACCAATAGTGTCTGTACGCAGATTTATCAGAAAAGATCCACAACTGGTGAACAAACTCCATTAAATTCAATAAAAATTGGGTTTACTGGAAGAGAACTTCCAACATCAATTTTCTTCGAATATACTAAACTTGATGTAGATTACTACATCCCGCCCTTACGGCAATGTTCAAAATGTGGTCGTATTGGCCACACCATGTTAGGATGCAAAGCCAAGGAAAGATGCATAAACTGCGGCAGTAATGAATGCAAAAACGCAAATTTTCCAAAGTAACAATTGCATTCTATGCGGTAAAACTGGCCACAGTGCCAAAGAAAAAAAACAAATGTGCAATGTGGGAGAGGGAAATTACAATAAACCGTATCAAGACGGTCAAGAGTCTCAGCAGGAAGGAAGTTTTAAATACGTATTTCCCTACCAAAAACAGGTTCGACATATTTGATTTGGATGAGGAAACACATTTTCCAACAATTCCACACAATTCTGATGATTTTCATGACAGGGAAGTAGTAGTAAACAAACGCTTAACAAGAAAGTTATATAGCGAAATAGCCAGCAAAGGTGACGAAATAGCTGTCAGGAGACAAATAACCCCAAAATCTGCTGAAAAACGAGAAAAGAAACTATCAACTAAACCTGCATTTGAAACCGATGAATACCAAAAAGGTATTGTAAAATAATTTGAAAAAGTCATGACTGATCTCATGAAAGTCACACAAACAATATCCCTCCAAATTAATAACAAGGAAGTCTTGGAAGGTTTTTTCCAAGTTAAATCCAAATATGACAGACTAATGATAAAATTGGACGAGGAAAAAATTAATGCCTTGTCACATTCCAAAAAACCTTAATGTTAATTTTACAACTAAACTGCCAATCATTTAAAGCAAATTTAGATGCCATTGAATTTTATTTATCTAAATATAACTTTGATATAGCTTGCTTTAATGAAATTTTTTTAACTAGAGTTAGTACTCATAGAAAACTTATTGGATTCAATTTAATCAAAAAATATAGAGAAGATGGTTATGGGGGTGTCGCAATAGCCCTCAAAAATACCATAAAATTAAAAAAAATAAATTTTGCTACCAACTTTGACATTTTAGTTATACAAACAACAAATCTTAAACCAAACCTAACTGTATGCACAGCATACCTTCCACCGAGCGTAAATACCTCCGAATTCAGCATTGAAATCCAAAGAACTCAAAATTTTCTTGACTCGCTTTCAAATACTCTATTCATTGGAGATTTTAATGCCAGGCATAGCAACTGGGTGACACATTAAGCTCCAGCAAAGGAAAGCATCTCTTCAATTTGATTCAGGAATCTACTTTCCAAATACTTAATAATGGAGACTACACGTTCCAAAAAGATATCAGATCACCAGGTGGATCTGTACTTGATCTCGCTTTTTCTAATTTCAAT